>NW_018020825.1:6536-98252 GCF_002006095.1 Pseudomyrmex gracilis | reverse complement strand
GAGAGAGAGAGAGAGAGAGAGAGAGAGAGAGAGAGAGAGAGAGAGAGAGAGAAAGAGAGAGAGAAAGAGATCTCTGCGAGTAGAGCTTTATATTTATATAATATTCTTGAAAATATTTATCAAACGAATAAAGTATCTTCACCGCGAGAAGGATGCTGAAACGCAAAAGAAAATATGCTCGGAGAAATTCTCGTTAGTATGAAATATTTCCTGAAAACAGTGAAAACACGAGTTATTGTCAAGTTGTTTTTTTTTTCTGAGCTTGCGCGCTCTCAATTAATATTTTTTTCTTACGGTCCATCCTCAATAGATTCCAATTAACTCCCGGAATCATGAAATTCAACGATATACGAAGTACGCGCATATCGTGTTCGGAATGTATTCGGAATCAGTCCGGCGCGCGGAGAGCAATATGAGGGCGCACCCGATGAGAGCGTATTATATCACATTCGAAAGTAGAGAGCGATGACATCGCCTATATTCGCGATGTCTTTTACCTTGGTCGTTCGGTTTGTGTGATTCTGTATGTCTCTCGCGTTTGGCGAACTGTGCACGTTATTTTCGCATACGGAATATTGGAGCCGTCGAATATCGTTAAAAGTTCGAAGCCCGACTGGCGTAAAGACGGATACCTTCAGGCTACAATTAACCGCGCTAGAGTGCGGATGCCGCGTTGTGATGATGCTTGAAAAAATATCGTGGAAAGTTAAAGGTTAGTATGAACTACGACTTAGAGAAGATGCATAATATGATACGGCGCAATAATAGTCTGTTTTGCTGTTATTTCTCGCTGCGCTGATATAATGCGACACTTGTGCAACCATTGTAAATTACCTTAAATCTTCTTTTGCAAATAAGTCGTACCATGTAAAGATGTAAGAGATTTGCAAAACTATTTAGAAAAAAACTCGATTGACAGATATAAATTAAAAACATCTTCTGACCGTGCACTTTTTAAGGTAAAAATTGAAAATTGCAACATTAATCAAGAGGTACGGTAGTGCTTCGCGCCAAGTTCACGCGCAACGAAGTGGCGCTCGAACTGCGCGAACACACTATGCCTTTCTTATACGCGAAAATCAGGCATTTCAATGAAGAGGAGATTTTTAATCAGCCATTTTTTAATAACGACTGAACCGATCGACTTCTTTTTAGTCTCGTTCGACTCACGTTGAAAAAATAAAAAAAACAGTATTTTTTTGCGTTTTTGTTGTTGGTTTCTGATTTTTCGAGATATACAACGAAGAAAGTTTCGAAGTAAAAAATTTACGATTAAAAAACGTTGTGCAACCAAATTGTGTGCCTGCCAGATGGTATACATATACGAGCGCGTTTTAACACGAAAAAGAAAGAAAGACAGGAAGTGTAAGTTAAAGAGAGAAAGACAGAATCACGAAGCACAGTAGTGGTTCGCGTTATTCAAACCGACAACATCTTCGATATAACTTTTTTTTCTTTAACCGTTTCGAAACTTGGCACTAAATAACTAGAAACTATATACTTTAACTGTATGTTACAAAATTAATTTAGAAAACAGATTTTTCTCGCATTGACAACACCTCCGATATAACTTTTTTCAAACTAATTTAAAATTTTGCACAAAATAAATACAAACTATATACTTTAACTTTGTATATATATAATATGTCATTGTAGTCACGTGACCACGATCATTAACCTCATCGTAGTTACGTGATCGAAGTCATTGACCTCACTGCAGTCACGTGACTTCATATATACTACGGTAAAATCACTGACCTCGGTCATGTGACTGCGGTGACGTCAATGACCCCGGTCACGTGACTGCGGTGAGGTCAATAACCGTAGTCATGTGACTACAATGACATATTATATATACATAAAGTTAAAGTATATAGTTTGTACTGATTTTTTGTGCAAAGTTTCAAACCAGTTTATTAAGAAAAGTTATATCGAAGGTATTGCCGGCGCGGAAAAATTTTGTTTATCTATTGTCTGAATTAATTTTTTATCATAAATTGGAAGTTTATAGTTTGTAAGTATTTTGTGCCAAATTTCAAAACAGTTTATTACAAAAAGTCTGGAGTTGGCGCGAAAGCACCACGTAACGATAGACAGCTCTGCCTCTATCACGGTCGGAGATATTGCCGGAGTCTGATTTTTATGCAAAATTGGTTTATTCCGTTTTCTGAATTAATTTCCTACTTTATAAAGTTAAAGTATACAGTTTGTTATTTATAACACAAACAGATTCAAATTATGTTTCTCTTGTTTAAAAAAAATAAACATCAGCATAGGTTTATATTTATTGTCTAAACTAGCTAACACGACTGATAATTAATTACGTCTGAAGGTAAATGATAATAGACACCGCGCGGACTGTCGTCGGAAAGCAAAAGTTGGTCGGCCTCGAAAGCCGGAGCAGAGCAGCAAGTGGTCGTATTCTCAGCGGCGGGGCAACTTTCCGCGTAGCATACCGAAGTTCCGCCGATCCGCCGAAACTCCCGAGGAGTTACGGTAGCATCCTTCGGGCCATTCCTGTTACCGGCTCGTGAACTTTGCTTTGTACCAAAATTTCACAGTCGACCCCGAATCCCATCCAATAGTTGAGCAAAACAAAACTCGCCAATAGTTCTGAATTCTTTGCGTCGTTCTTTGCGTCGATTGATATCATCAAGCGGATCAATGCTTCGGATAAGTACGGTTGTCGCTGATTATTTCCGTTTTGGTAAATAAATAAATGCTCCGTTAATTAAATAAAACAACGTGATCAATGTTTTTGATTTGTTAATCGCCTAGTTCGATTAGCGTTATCAAATTGACGTTTTATTTTGTCATGTGCTTTGATATACATGCAAACCTCACGAACTATATTATACGAAAAGTTCCGTTCTAGGATAAAATATGAAGTCCGTATAAACTTGATTACGCGAAACTTTCGAATCTTTGATGTTTACCAAAACTTAGACTTTGAAATATTATCTACGTAACTTTTTCTGTATTTCTTAAGCTATTATCCTCGCAAATAACATTAAGATCTTCATTACATTGCAATCGCGGTTCTCGCGTAAAATAAAAATGCAAATTGTGAACCAAACAGAATTGTAATAATGCCGCTTAAGTTAAAAACGTAATTCGCGCGAGGAAATTATTTTAACGTTTAATTATAATTAATATTTCGTTCACATCTCGAATTGAGTACGTATCGCTGCATTTGAATTGCAGACCGAGTTTGTTAATTAAAATTTTGCTGCGCGATTTTATTGGATTAATAAACATGCAGCATTTATTGTCGATAATAAGTACCTTACTCTTCTGCGCGTTCGCGCGATATATAAATTTATCAAGATATTGTTCGTAATTTGTGATATCATCGATATTCACGGATTATCAAAAAATCAAAAAGTGAATAAAGAAAGAGAGAGAGAGAACTATAATTTATAACATAATTCATAAACACAAATCTATGGTCTTCTCGTAAAAGTTTTATATTTTATTCTTAAAATAATATGTTACTAAAACAGAGTTTTATTTTACGCGCACTTTTACACACTCTTCAAGATAATACGAAAAAGTCTTTAAAGAGTCTTATCTACGGCCGAATGTTAAAATCCGCCGATTCTAACAGATTGCTATCGGAGATTTCTCTTTTACCGAAATATCCGCGACCGAAATCTGATTGTTGAGGATAGGCCGAACGATATTCGCGATCTAATGGTAGATTCGAGGCCACGATCGTCGAACTTTCCACTTCCGTTAAACTTTGGCGACCCCACGCGGATTCCACTCGCGTCTTTGCCTGTTCGAAACTGTGTCTTTCCACTTAGGCAATGTGCCTTCTACTTTTCAAACTTTCTTCTCGTGAAATTGAATTGCCGCAAAATCGGTTTTGATTCCGAACAGCGCACGTGAAATCTTAGAATCTGCGTTCGGTTAACGTCTGATCTATCCATTGTTCCCGAGCCCTCTCACGATGGAAAGTATATCGACATAATGCTTCTCGTTTATTCCTCTCACTTCTGCTCGCGATTATACCGCACAATAAAACTTTCGTGAATTATTGGAAAGCAGGAAATTTCTTTTTTTTCAAGTAACATATTAAGGAGAAAATAATAGCAATTCGATATTTTTGAATTTTGTAAAAAATTTGATAACTGAAAAAACGAGAAAAAAGTAATTGATTGCGTTCAAAATATATAATTTGTATTTTAACATGATAAATATATCATTTAATGCGAGACAAATGTGCACACATGAAACGTATTCATTGCACGTTTCTCTCCTATGTCGCTTTTATATGTCCTTCGTGAAAACATCACAAACGATCACAATGATGTCTCTTTTCAGAGTGACGACGACGCTACGTGTCTCATAAAAAATCGATAAGCGATAGTGTCTCGAGAGATAGTAAAACAATCGCATTGTCATGAGATTCGCCGTTGCATCTTGCGAGTAAGGGAAACGTTCTAACGTTAACACATCTCGTAGCAAGCGCGCGTACATCCCTTGTACATTCCGTTACGCGAAGATATGAACTGCCATCTGGAATGGTATGAACTATACGGCGATCAAGCGTTTACCGCCGCGTGAGCTTTCTATTTGAAATGATAGGAAAATAAAAACGCGCACAAAGAAGATTGAGGCGATGAGATACGGCTGCGCGCGGAAGATGTGTGACTGAACTCGCTCCGACAGGTTCTAAAAGTCAAGATAAGCAATGAAATCGATAGACTTTCTTTCCGTTAGATTGTACTTTCAAAGGCGGCTGATAGATCCTCTTCCACGCTCGCTATCAGTTCGAGAAATATTTTCTCTTTTGATAACCGTAATACCTTTTTCTCTCGACATCTTCAACTTTTACCGCATTAATTATTACACAAAATTATTAACAAAATTATTAACAAAAATATTTAATTTAACTATTTAATAAATTAACAAATTTTCTCGTAGCTCTTGAGTTACGAATTCCTTAAGATTTTATTTTTTTGCTGTAAACAGAAGAATAAAGTTATACACAAGTCAGTGCGGAGATTTTGTCAGTTCGGAAACACAAGATGTGCGCGACCTTTTGAGACTCTGATGCAACATTCCGAATTTCTTGCTGTAATATTTGTGACGCAGCAAGCTACTCTATTATAAGTCAAGAGGTATTTCGCAGAACATTACAGCATTACCTTTGGTAGCAAAACCGGCGGTCGCGCTTATAACTCTTAATGGACACATTGTTGCTAGATTTATCTCGGCTTACATATTTCATTTGTACCGAGGTTTTCGTATGGTTACAATTTACACCGCTCCGCGAACAAAACGCAGGGGTGCTGCTAAAAGCGCGAGATGTTTCGCATCTCGCGCTATCGACCCGGTTTCTTCTTTAATTCGTCGTGATGTTACATTCCTTTCCTTTCTTCGCAAAATGACCTGTCGTAAATATTGGCTGCTCTCGCGGCATAAATTTACGAATAACTTGACGGTAAAAAAACGGTTGGGAAATATATTCCAGAGAGCGACAAAAGTTAAGCGATCTCGGTGCAACACTGTCATTTTTCACTGCGGTCATTCACCCATTCTTGTGTCGGCTTTCACTATGTGCGCACGCCCCTTTTTTTGCATACGTCCGACGTAATGACGTGGCGATTGATAAAAGAGACACGCATACAAGGTGTGTCGCATAGATCAGTTGAGCAAGAAAATGCTCTTACTCTTCTTGTATTTATCATAATGTCGCAAATCGAACTTATTTTATCTTCAAAGTTTATTATTGTTTTTGCCACGCAATAATCTTGTGTTTTGAAGTGAGA
Organism: Pseudomyrmex gracilis; assembly: GCF_002006095.1. Taxonomy (NCBI): domain Eukaryota; kingdom Metazoa; phylum Arthropoda; class Insecta; order Hymenoptera; family Formicidae; genus Pseudomyrmex; species Pseudomyrmex gracilis. Next base: position 92,475 of record NW_018020825.1, on the reverse strand, counting down.
TACTATATTGATAATCAACAATTACCACAGGTGGAATACTGGTACACCTTATACACGTTCCGCAATATCTACGACGATCGATAGTTCGATGAAGTATAAGCACTTTGTCTTCTCTTTTTTGAAATCTAGCCGCATAAAGTGAATTTTTTTAAATGTCATTTATAGATGTATACAATGTAATACGCTTATGCAACATTGATTATTTAAAAATGCGGAATAGATTTATGTAGTTTTACATAACAAATTTGATTAACTTGTCTGTTTTTTCGCATATCGTAAACTTGATCTTAAAACTTTCAAAGTGCATATCTTTGACAACTTATCGGGTAATGATGTAATTTCGCAAGAAAGAGCACGAAATTGTTTCAGACCGAGATATATCTTTGTGTCCACTTTACTATCCTATTTTCGCCTGATGAGACTCGAAATATTCGAGCCATTTCCTTTCCGTCGCGATGTTTTTAGATTTATTGGCATCTAAGCAGCCAAGTTGAAATTTTATTTTACAAGGGTGATCGTATCAACCATATCTTGACCATACCTTCTATTTTTGCGCAACGACTTGGCACAGATAAGAATATTCGCATATAGGTCATGTAGACATATGTTGTCTTCTCGCGTCTCTACAGATTGATATAACCGTTCGTGATAAGCGAGATAGAAAAAAAGGAATAAAAAAAATCTCTTTTTTAAAATCAGCTATAAATCATCATATGTAACTGTAACTTTGAAAAATGCCGTTCACTTTATACTCGCGTAACTTTTTTCATTACAAAAATGCGATTTATCGGATAATATTTTTAATTTTGACTGCACAATGTAAAGTAGAAATGTACACATTTCGGATTTTTATCGCACTCGCATCGTAAATTCGTAAAATAAAGTTTAAAACAGAATTGGATTTTTAATAATCCACCTCACTTTTCTATAAAGTTACGATATATTATCAATGACGTCACAAAGACGCATAGAGCAGTTTCCGGTGCAGTTCCGTAAATCTCATTTTCATTTTTATGACATATGCGTGGCAAAACGCATTGCCGGACAGCGCGCATTGACTTTAAGGGAGCTTTTTGCGTCGAATGGGTTTTTGAACATTGCTCCCGTCTAATGAAGAGTAATTACGAGAATCAGGTTAGAGCGTAACTCGTTTCGGACTGGCCAGCTACATCCTCCCGACCGCGTCCAGCTGGTCATCATGTAACAATTTGTGATTTTCACACAGCAGCGCGTTGCACTTTCCTCGTTTTCGCAACTAATGGACGCGACAGATTTCTCATAGCCTTATAGAAACCTGTACTCTCTCTCTCTCTCTCTCTCTCTCTCTCTCTCTCTCTCTCTCTCTCGGATAAAGATAATATTAAAGATAATGTTTCCTCTCGTATAAAATTTGAAGATATTTTCTCTTGCATATTTTTTTATTAAGAGCCGCGCTATACATAGTTACATATATTTAATATTTTCCGTCACGTGTGGCAAGTGTGTGTGCGCGTGTGTGTGTATGATATTTCATTTGAACAAACTGACTATAATACCTGCAGAGAAGAATTGAAATAATATTGTCAAACATGTATTACAAATACTGCAAAATATTAAATGCTTTTGAAAACATATCAAAATCAGCAATACGATATTGTATTATGATATTCACTAGTAAACGACTAAAAGTATCGACGTACAATTAAATTTTGGGGCAAATAAATACGCTCGGCGCACGAGCGACGCATCGAGGGTACACGATCTTTTTTGACGGTGATATTTTATTCGTTTTCTCTAGCACGATAATCCGTAACGCTTGATGGTATTAGAGCACTCACCTGTGACATATCGACAGGTTGACTCGTGCCAATATCATGCCAGAGAAAACTCTTGAAAAATACAGAAGTGACAGTAATCGTTAGAAATCTTGCAAAACTATGGTTGATATATTTTAAATGTGCAAGAATTCCATTTCTCTTTGAAGCTTTAAAGCACTTTAATCAATTTCTTGGAAAATTTTTATTGACAGTTTCAGTGGCGTCGATTCTGAAAAGTGACGAATAAAAATTTTTAATTGAAAAGCCTTATTCGCGGTCCAAGTAATATACCAAACTGGTAACAGTGTTGATTGCAAACTCAGTTGAGTTTACTACTTTCTTTTTTTTTTTTCTTCTTCGTTGGACAACGCGCGGTAAGAGAGGTAGTTTAATCTTTTACGTCGCTGTTTCAGCTCTCCTTTTGGCAAACCGGAAAACTCAAGGAACATAACGTGAGAAAGTTCTCCCATTTTCGCGCGCTGTGATAAACATGGAATCTCAAACCTTGTAATTATACTTCTGCGACTTCGCGTCGCTGCTCGAAAACTGCTTTTCGCGTAAGTTTCCGCTTCGTTTACGACTGACCGCAACGAGAATGTAAATTTTTTATTCATCGCAAAACTCACCTATTGTTTATAAATAATTTTTTCATTCTCGAAGTCGAAGACGAGTTTGCGACGTATCCACAAAAATTTTCCATTCTATTCTATTAATCTTTTTTAAATGTACTCTAAATTGGTTCTCTAAATTGTTTATCGCGTGTAATTCTACAGTATATTGTTGCTGCGTCTTGTATAATTTGCACGCATTTTGATTAGGTTGCGGTGCAACTCGAGAAATATTTCGATAGAATTTCACAAGATTGAAGTATTGTACTTTTTCGAAGTGCACTATTGATAATTCACTGAATTAGCGACAATTGTGACGTTTTACTTCCAGCTTTTATTATCTACTTGTAATACGAAACTTACAGCCGCAAAACTTCTGTTAGCAAATGCGCATTCTTTCGGAAAAATGATATCGGAAATTCACCCGCACTGACTTCGCGATTGTGAGTTCTGTTCTTTTTGTAACTCCGCGATTTTCTTCAGTTAGAAAACGATATATCCCGGGATTTACTTCGCCGCAAAGAGTCCGTTAGCGTCAAATGCGCGTTTCTTATGGAAATAATATCGCAAATTTGAACGGCGCCTTTAACTTCGCGACTTAAATTCTTATTTTATTTTTTGTTCTTTTAAATATGACTTTTTTTCACTTAGCAACGATATATTTTAGAATTTACTTCATTGCACGAAGATTCCGCTAGCGTCGGAAAGCAATACGCTGCCCTGAGGAATAATAACGTCACGGTTTAAATCTGTCTTTTACATTTTATGTTTCTGCTAAGCTTGAAATTTCTTTCGACTGTACAATATATTTCGGAATTTACTCTGCTGCAAAACTCTTTAGCATTAAATGTGCACTAAAAATAATATTCGAAATTCACGTTCCGACAATTTTTTTCTTTTTGTATCAAGTTACCAAGCTTTGCATTTTTTTTGCTATGACGTAATATATTTTGAAAGTTTTCTTTCCTACTATGAAAGAGAAAGAGAATGAAAATGAGAAAGAGAGAGAGAGAGATTGTTAATAGTTTTTTCTAAAAAATGATAACGTAATGTGATTATATAAAATACGCATACACAGTTTAAAATAATCGAGATTAAATATAATTAAATACAAAAAGTATCATGTCGCTTGTTTTTGCCAAATTACACAAATATCTTTTGTGGTATACGATAGGATATGAAATATTTTAAAATGTTTAAATTTTTAATTGTATTTATATAACTGCGAAATGACCGGTTAATTTCTACATTTAAACCCGTGTGTGTAATTTACATTTAGAATTGCAAGAAATTCCTTAATTAATTTCTCTCTATCTATATTTCTCTTTAGAGTTTACGCTTAACATTAAATGCAATGGCCTAATTCTGTTTAATTTGCTTTAACACACAGGTACCATGAGTTTAATGGAAACACGTAATGGAAATCAAGCAACCACATGTACCAGTAATATACGGTGCGAATACAAAGATCGATATAGATAACGGGTTCTCTTGCAAGTATGTAATCGGAAAGCGCGCGTCACGATATGCAGGTGTAAATTACTCAGAGTTTATGATTATCTCGCAAGCACACGTAATTATAGAGAGAATCCGCTGAATAAAGGGAAGATAAAAGCCATTTTCCCCTTATATGTGAACATATTTCGACGTACTATGTCTCTGTTTTAGTCGGTTTACTATTTCCGTACGGCAAGATACATAGAAAGCACTAATAGAAATTTTAAACTAGACAACTGTGTTTCTCCATTCTCGTAAACTTCATAAACGCAACACACGGATGAAATTTAGCAACTTTAGTAAAATTTTAGTTGCAACTTTTTATTCTAAAAATTGGCACTTGAACACATAACGTAGAGAGTAAACAGAATTTATCTTTTTTTCCGATAGAAAGGTTGTTTTTTCTCTATAAAAGAGTATGATAATTCGCTTTTTACTCTTCTTTTCACTAAAAAGCATAGACGCATTAGATTGATGTTATCGAGAAAACATGTAATTCCATTAATCAGGATTGATTGATCAGGAGTGATTGATCAAGATTATTTGTTGTCTCCTTCTATACTCAATCATGCTATTGAAAAAACGTTGTTACTCGTCGCAATATTAAAGCTAATTGATTTTCTTTATATATATATATATATATATATATATATATATATTTTTTTTTTTTCATAATTGAATGAGCTGTTTTTATTTACATCGGACAAGCAAAGATCAGTTTTTGTTAACAATTCAATTTCACGCATCACAAAAAAAAAAATCCGCACAAGGTGAAACTTGCTGAGAACTGTTTTCTCTTGCGGCTCTCTCTTCAGCTTTCTTCACCATGGTCCAGGGCGCGATTCGCAGTCTTCGTTCGAACGAGGCAAATGGAACGCACCAGAGGGCCTCTCCCGTAGGATCGATAGAGTAGTGGGGGCATTTCTACCGGGCGAACGAGAAGCGCGATGTGATGAGGAGGTTGAAGCGAGATAAAACGAGGAGCCGAGGTCGCAGGGGGTTGGGAGAAATGAGGGCGCTCCGGCGGCTTCCGCGTCGCGCCATGGTTGCTGCGAGCAGCGTCGGCGTCGGCGTCGTCGTCGTCGCGGTGGCCGTCCTCATAGCCGGCGAAAGCGGCCGCCACCAGACTGTACACGCAGCAGCGGCTAAAGGCAGTCTCCGCCGCTTGGTCCAGTTCGCCTTCCGCCGTCGCACGGCTAAGTACGTAACTGCCGGTGCTGGTGGTGTCGCGACGCACGTCGTTTCGTGTCACTGCGTACTCGCGTGTACTTCGCCAAACATTGTTCGCTCTAACACGAGGCTAGAGAACACGCGGGTGTCGTTCACGTGATGATGACTCTAGACTCGAGCCGTGACATAAATTCATTACCGATGAGAGGATAACGAGACACTTTATCATCGCGTGACCGCTGAGAGGACATTGACCAACAACAACTTGAGAACTTTCGACGTTGAAAAGACAGGTGCGGAAGAAGACCCACGAGGAGAATCCCTGTGAGAGAGGAGGGAGGCAAATCGGAGTAATGCTAACTTCCAAATCAACTTCGTAGATCAAGACTGACTTGTTTCTAAAGGTACAGGGATTTATTCTTTCACAAGCTGTGCGAATGTGTTCGTAGATATACACGAGTTGTACTACTTACGCTCAAGCGGCGGTTGCAGTGTCCGATCATATCGTAATATTTCTACTAGGTAGGAAACTAGCATAGAGAAAAGTACAGAAGATTCACTTCCTTGAAGTGTGCGCGATAGTGTTTACTCTTTTAGGTTAACGGCTTACTCGCGTTTGCCGTGTCTGGTCTCTTTTGTATGGTTTTTTTTAAATATTTGCCAAAATGTGTTACACACATGTCTACTCTGTGTTTGAGAAACTCGGTTATCATTTGTTTTCAAAAAAAATATTTACAGTCTTGCACAGTCTTTACTTTTACTTGTACATGCAGCGTGTCTGACTTCTCACGCGGTTCTTCTACTAGCTTTCAAACTAATTGGATAAAGAGCTGTAAGACATTAATTTTCCAAACTTGTCAATCGATTAATATTTTAATTCACAAACTTTTCTTTTATTCTTGTCATAAAAAATCACTTTGTTGTTTCGTATCGGATGAGAATATTTACATCGTATTTACATACTTTTTAGAACTTCAATAACGCAAACCTATTACACGCACAATCAGTTGTGTGATATGTGCGTTATTCTTGAAACTTGATTTATTCACAAACTATATAAAGAGTATTTGGCACAATCGATTAACTCTTTGAATTCGCGCGATATTCTTTCCACGTTTGCGAAAAGTTTTCGTGTCTGACCTGTATCACAATGTTTCTACTGGGCTCGAAAGATAGAAGCAATCGATTTCGGACGTGAAAGTGCTAATCTCCCGAAATTGCAACGTAATCTTTCACTTGTGTTTAGGATCTTGTAAAGTCTGTTTCGTGGTGTTTCTACTTAGTGGAAGATCGACAGTTCGTAGAAAGAATGCGCGAGCAAACTTTGTGTCCGAGAGAAACGAATAGGTTCGAAGTGTGGAAGGGACGTGGAAAGTTTTCGATTTACGATTGAAGCTCTTTGGCACCGAACTGCTCATTGTAAATTCCTTTTGTTTCGTTGGTTCGCGACCCTGGAAATAGACCCTTTGCTCCTTCTCTCTCTCTCCTTCTCAAAGCATATCCGCAATTCCTAGTGTATTTATATACGTTGACGTCTCGTGTGTGTTTGCAAATGCAGGTGTTTCCTGAAGATGAGATTCTGCAATCGAGAAAGCATTTCTTAGGATCAAAGTTTGTTCGAAAACCCGTTGTATATACAATCATTGTGCAAATCGAAAGATATTATTTGCCTGAAACTTTTAAGGTTTTGATAGACTGTTTGTTAATAAACATGCTTTATGTTCGAAATATGATTACCAACCAAGTTATTTAGCGTTAAATTTTAAGAACTTTAAACGGAATAATCCTCAAGGGCATAAACAGTTAACAAAACCTTGCTACTTCCGATAAACTTCTATTAAAGTTTACTCTAGAACAGAATCTTAATCTGAGACTTAGTTACCGGAGATACGTAATGTTGAAAATTTAGAAGTTGCTGAGAAAAGATAATGCGTCGAGCTAAAACTTTTCACCGAGGAAAAATTGTCGCTAAATTCATCAGAAGATAGAAGAACGCTCTCGGAGTTTGATGCAAATCTCGTGAAACGCCCTGTGGTGTTACACAGGGGGTGAACGCTCTTTCGTGCGCTCGGTATCGTCCTACATTTTTTTTCTTCGTACGATGAAGACAGCTCTCTCTACGCTCTAGAAAAGCCGGTTTGCGGAATAACGCGAATCGACGTGTTCTCGAAATAATCCTCTCTCGCATAAATAAATCCTACTCGCGCGTGCATGCGAGTCCGAGGCCATTATCATTTGCGCCCGCACGTAGAGCGCGGGAGAAGAACACAAAGCCAGCCAGTGCTTTCGATTTATTATCCTCGTTCGCTATTCCGCCGGCGGAGTCGCGGCAATGACGGGACAATACCGAAAGTTCGCTGAAAACACTCGCTCGCTCGCTCGTTCGCTCATTCGCCGAGGCCTCCATTTCCTTTCGCGCCGCATCGTGCGATCTGCTCGCCGGGTTCCACCAAACCGCTTTGCATTCCAATGAATATTAATCGAATGCAATTATTAAACGCAAATTGGAACTCAAACAATCCGACCGTTTCGTCATCCCTTTTCTCACATCTCACTGTGACGCTAGAATTGCCAGAATGTTCGGATTTATTCGCACGCGTCCGGTTATACCGGGAATTTAACCCGGAAAAACCGTGAACATGTGGTGTTATTATACACCACGTATATCAGTGCATGTAACCTGTTTCATGAAGACAATCGAACACGGGTATATGGACAAAGTTACTCCTAAATGTGCATTTTTCAACTTTCGAAAGTTGAGTGAAGAAAGTTTGAGAGTGACTCGAACAATTTCAATTATCTTATTGTGAATTTGAACGAGAAAACTTTTATTAACGTCATACGCACATTAGAGTTCTTCGAAGCGAGTGATCAATTTAATCAATTTTCCAATAATTATCGTCGCTCAATTCCCGTGGCCGATTAAAATGCATTAGCAAAGCAAATTTTGTTGCGCTTCGCAGTCTATTTACGCTGCGATCAACAAGTGATGATCGCAGTAATTTATGTACGAGCTCCTTCCCTCGTTCCCCTGCCATTTGGCATCTTGATTTGTACCACCTAAATAAATAGGCAAGAAACATATACACACGATAACAAACAATTAAGTTTTGCCTATTACGCAAATATACGATTATGTGACAAACTTGTTTTTGGAAAGTACTACGATTTGACGAATCGATTCTGGTCATAGATATTTTTTGCTCCGAAAATGCTCCGAAACAGTAAAAATTCACATCTGTGCTGATTGCGAATCGATAGAGTTTGATTTTCTCTCGGAAACGATTTAAACGTATTGCTACCATAAACATAAAAACTTGATGTTCGCATGTACGGCCGCAATGCGGGCGCGATATGAACGTCAATTAACTATGGATTAATTAGCTTCGGGGACTAAACTAACTCGCTTCCACAGCAAACTAAGACTGCCAACTTGGAATTTAACTTGCGCATCGTATTTGGGCTTCGTCATTGTCGACGTGAACTATTCGCGTCGGGACGGATCGCGCTAATGGATTAACGTTTTCGCCGACGCACGTTTCGTTCATGCGTGTCTTCATTAACAAAATTAAAAGAATAATTCACGGTAAAAGCCATCGAAGGGAATAGCTGGAAATATATAATTCCGAACGCTTCATTCATGACAGTATTAAATCCACGAAAAACCGATTGGAGTATTGAATCGAGATCCTACACTGTTCGAACACACGCGTCGCGCTATGATTCACCATATAGTTTCATTGTATCCGTGTGGTTTTATTCTGGTTTTATTCTGGTTGATAATCTTTCGTTTGATTCAGAGTTTTAGATCGAACAGAATGGCAAAATTTGCGAATCGCGCATGCAACTTCGCGATCGCGCGGTTAGTCAGGCTATTGTTTTGCATTCGTTATTGTAAAGATTTTTGTTAAGTCAATTACGTATCTCGCAATATCGACATTGTGTTTTCTGAAAACCGCGTGTTGAATTTGTAAATGCGGATTTGCATTCGTTACGAGCGCGATTGAAGTGTGTATTCTTCGCGTAAACATTCGCTATGTCTATAATTTTGCGTATTAAATAATACCCGTACCGTTATTTTACGTCGTAGAGGAATTTTTACATTTTTTTTATTTGTTTTGTGCTCTGAAGTTACACACAATACACGCATTTCCCGCCAATATACGTTAACAAGATATTAACGTGGAAATTGACATAAACGCAGAATAATGTATTGTATACAGCTGAATGAACATTTTAGTTTTACGTGATATTTCGCCGCAATAATGAATATCGAAATTAAATGATAAACTAAAAGGATGTTTAATTAACTCTTGTGCTAATTGAAATTGTCGCAAATACGCCTCGTGAGAATTGATAGTGTAACGTTGTCACTGCGTGCACACAAGTGTAATGACATTTAATCGTGACTGAGAAAGTAGTTCTAAGTGCACGTGAAGAGGATAAAAGCTAGTCTTGGTCTCCGGAGGATTAGAGGTGCGTGTCAGAGAAATTAGTATTCCATCGTGGTGCTCAATTCAGTCAGTTCCGTTGAACGAACCATCTCACGAAGCTCGCCGCGCAAACCTGATGGTGGGTAGCTCTTTTTCTTCTTCGCAAATAACGTGACACCCATTCATCGTGCGGATGTTTATTTCACGTCACGCTTCATATTAACGACTCATATTTTGAATCTCATGTTATGCGCAACGTCCCTCGTTCCAATAAATGCGACGTTTACAACGCGATACGATCGCGAGTGCAAGCCGCGTTTGTGTTTGTTTGCAGAAATTCATTATGAAAAACAGAACTTGTGTTTAAACACGATATTTTATTGAATGAAGTTCGCGCGTTTTGCATAAGTATAAATGCGCGGTACTGAGTCGCCTCGGTCGCGTTGTTATACATCAGTATGTGTGCTCTATATACACGTGCTTAATTAAAATTTACTCTCTTTGTTCGAAAGTAATAATAGAATTAATATTAGCGCAAGAGAGAGAGAGAGAGAGAGAGAGAGAGAGAGAGAGAGAGAGAACTTTAGCCGGAATAAATGCAGATTTCAAACCGTGCTCCGAACCAATGTTTGTGTTGCGTCGACGTTCAAATGGAAGAGCTATATTTTATACTCGTATCCGTGCAAACTGACTTTGTCAAGTTGCATATCACCACCGTGCGTTTCGCGTCACGCCTGACGTTAACAAGACGTTTGTGTCTGTCACGGATATCGCCAACTGCTTCAGACAGATTACTCTGACTAGATAATGTTTACATTTCCCCGTCAGTATAAGATAACATTCCGACTTTCGTCTGACACAGGAGAAATTAATTAATCCGTCGATAAACGAGAGAGCGCACCGAGGAGCGATAAATTTGTTAATATTAGATATAAAATAAAAATCTGTACAGATTTAAAAAAATAAACAAATTAAAATTTCCAAACAAAACAAATTTTTGTGAATAAATTCTACAATGCATAAATCTACAAAGTTTGATGTTCAAGTTGCGAGGAAAAAGCTGGTCTTTTTTAAGCTTTCGCAGCATTGTGTTGGATGTTATCCTCGGGAAAGAAGTTGAAGACTTGACATGGCGCATTTAGTGTTTTCTGCTACAAAGTTAATCCGAGAATTTCTCAGACAGCAAGCTCCCAAGCGTGCACTAAAACTTTCGACAATGCTAAGAAATCATAAAAAAAAAAATACGAAGAGTAAATTGGGACTAGTTGTTTAAACAAACTTATATATCATTTTATGTATTTTTTACTGTTTCGGTGCGATGTTTGGATGTTTCCAGATTAAGATTTTCCGACTATATACGCGCACACGTATAAAGAAAAATATCTAAAATACTCTTCAGGTTGTCTAATGTTTTTGATAAAAGAAGGAATTAAATTAATTAAATAGTTTTATATGTGTCTATTTTTTGTCGTTACTTTTTGTCGTCTCTTGTCAAATGTAAGAATAGAGTTATACGAATGGTTAATCTCGAGTCGCGTTTGCTATTAACAAACTGTTTACGGTTCTCGGACTTTCACATTTGCTCGCGCAAGTGTCCCGACCATCTAAGGTAATATTCACGTTTTCGATGCCAATGCAAGCTGACGCTTGTGTTTTCGCAAATGGCGAAAGTAGTTACGTGGAACAACCTTGATAGCCAGTCGCAACTGACATTTTCCTATTACGCGACATACGAATCTGCGAATCGTTATATGCGATTGTTGTTTTCCGACATTCAAAATATGTGTCATCGCTTCTAAAGTCTATCAAATTTTGGAATATGTTTGCAATTTTAGGGACAGTATCAACAAAAAAAGTATGTTTTATTCTAATTGGCTCTACAGTTGTTTTCGACATCTCGAGCGAGTCGTTTGAACAATGTTCACCGGAAATCAACTGCTCGCTTTTTCTGCTCACCTTTATTTCTTTGTTGACGCGGCGAAAAAAATCTGCACTGGACAAGCGCCACGCCAATCGAAATCGGTGTGGAATTAACGACACCACATGGGACCAAGAGGGACATGACCAGAAAAAAAAGAGAGAGTTCGGATTTTCTCGCGAAAAAATCGTGTTCGTGAAGCGCTCGCACGCGCGCGCGCGCGGACGTACAGCGGACATTGTGCGCATCTATGTCCGTTCGTCGCCGTGGACGCGCGCGTAGTACGCGCTCGCTCGCTCGCTCACGCGGCCGAAAGAGCTTAATTGAATTTCTCTTAATTAACTGCCTTCGTGGTGCTACGATAATTGCAACGCACGAACTCTCCCATTACCGTAATTGTGGGTCTAATTAATGTAGTCCCAGTGTTCTTCGTTCCCGCCGCACTGTCTCCCGCTCCAACTCGGATTAAATTTTTAAGAGAATTTTCAGCTGTTCTTCCAACTCGCGTCTCGTATACCTACGTATCACGAGATCATATTCAAGAATATTACGTCTGCTATGATGTTGCAAAAAGATAAGAGTCTTTGAGAAAACTTCGGATTTGTTCCCTTCCTTCTTTTGAATCGTTTCTCCGTTTAAGTTGAATCGACATTCATAAACCAAATTTTCTCTTTCTCTTTTTCTTTACATGTACAATAGAGTAAATTATCAAATCGATGCAAAACAATTAAATGTAACTAAGTAAATAAGACACGGAGGAGTAAAAAGTAAAATATAGCAACTGTTTTTAGATAAATCGATAAGATTGCAACGACGCAAAAAAATGTTTAATCTATAAAACATCTAATATAATATATATATCTAATATATATATCTAATATATATATATATATATATATATATATATATATATATATATACGCGTCCTATTGTACACACTCGGTACCACTAGAAGAGAACTAGTTGAAACGAACTAGCGTTGTAGATTTACAATGTACGTCTTTCCCGTATTTTCCGGCGCAAGTAAGAAAGAGAACGTTATACACGCCGCGCTCTTCAGCCTTACAGGCTGGAATGGACTCGGAAACGAAGAAACGACGAGGCTCTCTTGGCAATACAACCGATACACTCGCACGGAGAGAACAAATGGAAGAGCCGTCGCCGTTCGACGAGAGTCTAGAACGTAATGGACGATTACACCGGGCGCCAGTATAACCGACGTAGGGCGAGAGAGATTTATGAGACCGCAGGAATTGTGCGGCACGTAACTGAAACGAAAAAATGCGAAACTATTCGCTCAGTTTCGCGACTTCGCCTATTTCGCAGTTACAATGACTTGCGTGTCGGTTGTACCGTTTCGGCCAATTTTTGCAGAAAAGTTACATTTTGCAAAGCATACAAAAACTTATTCTTCGAATCGGAAACATTCGACCGTACCGCACGTTAAAAAAAATTTCGAGGGATAAAACGTAATCTGATAAAAAGCTTTTTCTATCGATAAAATGCAGAGGTGAAAATTTTTCCAATAATAGAACGCGTACGTTTTACTCTGATTACATTATAGTCGATGAAATGTTATACTTTAATTGACATATATGACATTTTAATTGACATTTTTTGTTACTAAGTTACCAGAAATTCAGCAAGTTCAAATATTTAGTACATCAATAATAAAAATTAAAATCATAATTATCAAATAGTTTTGTGCACGAAAGTACGTTTTTTTGTAAGTATGTGAGTCAAAGTTTAGATTTTTTAAATAAAATTCCACGGTATTGCATCGTCGTAAAAATCAGTAATGCAAGTTTTATGACGCAGTTGTCACGTTTCGGAATCGTTATTATCAGCGCATTTGAAAATCAATAAATAAAACTGCGATGCAGAATTTATTCATGAACGAGTAGTCGTAACTCTGTAGTCGACTCTCTGACGTCCGAAAACTTTTATCACACCGTATATGTAAACGCGTATATTTTCAGACCAGAAAAAGTACGTGTAAATAATCACATAAATAATCGATTCTCTCGATATTAATGATTGTCGCCAGATATTATTGATTGTTGCCACTTTTATCTCGACGCTGATTGGACGTTTCTCTATGACGTTTTTCGGACGTGTTTCTCGTTTCATGTCGTACGAATGTGTACTAGCTGTCATCGCGGTGACAAGTTGTGTTCACTGACAGAACACGTTGAAAAATAAAAATAATAATAACGTGCGCGCTTGTGTTGTGCTAGTCCTAGTCGAACAAACAACTTAGGTGAGACATTAAATGGTATCAGTTGCGTTGGGTCACTACGTGTGACTATGTGTATCTATTTTGTGTTTCGTGGAATAATAAGTTTTGCATACATCATTCAATGTCGATTGAACGGCAAAAATCATATTGGCTGCAAACAAGCGACTGGATGAGCCGAACGCGCAGAAATAAGATAGAAAATTAGCGCGCGCACCATGTACAAAGTTTATTTTCATTATGTTTTCCATTAGTGAATATAGCAAAAATTACACTGTCGGTTTTATTAATATCGATGAGTATATAGATATTATTATTATCATTATATCGATACGTATGGCATAATAATAATTGATAAAGAAGTATTCCGATATAGGTTATCGTATAAAAACGGAATATAAAGTAAGCTTTTATTCGTGAAAATTCAACTCACATTGTTTGTGTCTGAAAACAAAAGACAAAGCGATCTTGATAAAATAATAATCCCGTTTTTTTGAACAACTGACCGAAAGAAAATTTGTATTTTTTACTACAAATTTTTGCACACATTGTTGTTCGCGCCGCGTGCGAACGTGACATCCAGGATGTAGGTTACTTTTGCGGTAATATGTAAATTGAACTTCATACTTACGCCAGATGGAAAAAAACAACCCTTCCAGAACATTGTTCATAGAGCTGTTAGTTAAAACTTTGATGTTACTGAATGGGACAGCTCTTACGGTTGCTGCAGGCATATTGGTTTCAGTTTGTACGCTTGTTCGGCTCGCTATATCGATAAAAAATGTAGGCAGGTGCGTTTTTTAACAACGTACGTGTCACACCGGTCGAATTAAATGGACGTATGCGTTCGGCCGTTCGCGAAATGTGACAAGAGTCGATAAGCGCGTTGGCGCGCGGCGTGTAATTACGACAAGTTGCGACATTCATCGCCGTTTGACAAAGAGGCTAACGTGCACGGGTTATTGCAAAACGAAATATCGAACAAAACCGAGCCTTCCGCGAAATAAACCGCTATCGATCGGTCGTTCTATCGGGGCGGAAGAATTCCATCTACACGTTGTTGCAGTTAACGCTCTGGATATGATCGTCAAATATAGAGCTTCGATTCTTCAATTAATTTTTTAACTTTTCATTAATCAATCGGTCCGATCGCGCGAGGGGAGGATGACGATTGGCTAAACGTGATCGATTACTCACGCCACACTTCCGCACATCTCTTCACCTCATTACACCTCTATATACGGTACGTATGGCGTTCATATCGCTCATTCTGTTATGACAATATCGTTTAATATTTCATTTGCCCGCGACAATTGTATTAACATACAAACGCTAAGTTTTATATTAAACTGATAACTAAACGGCTTTGAGTTTAGTTTAAAATAATAACGATTTTACATTATGAAACTCGTTGTGTTATCACAACGTGTTAGTTTGATGTGTTATACAGCAGGGTGCTAATTGGAGAGTTGGTAATACGACAAACGCAGCGCGGCCGCTGTCGATCGTCGTTTCCACATTCGACATAATTCATACGCTTAGCTGAAAATTAATTGAACAACTCTGCCGAACATTGATATTGGCAGCGAATCATCGGTCCGGTTATTGAAATCTGACGGAATGTCGCGCCATCGGACGCGGGGGGAGCGGCTTTCGCGCTCCCGCGCGGAGTGTACCGACCAAACATTTGTTGATGCTACAACGCATCATGCGCGTTCTAGCCGTAATTACGCTTTCGTAGTACGAAATCACGCCCTGTGGTCTTCTTGCGCACGCACGGGAATAATCGACAATGAAGTTAAATCATCCTGCGGCGTTGAGTTAATACACGATATGCCGGAAATCGTAGAAAACGCGATTCCAGCAATCGTTGCGTGCGGGCGCGAGTTACGCGCGTGTGTGTACGTGTGTGCCATTTCTCGACACCAAACTTACATTTCAATATACGAACGTTTTTTTATTTCTATTCAATTTCAAACGGTTTTTAGTATAATTTTAATTTCAGTTATCCTCTAAGAACGTGCGAAAAACGTAAATTTACCTTTAAAAACAAAAAAGACGTGAAAATTTACTTTTTAAAAAATTCTCTCTTAAAAAATATTTTTAGATTTTTGAAAGAAACATGTGGTGGTGCGTAAAACCAGGATTTTTTAAGGAGCATAAAGAACATGCAGAAACGTAAAAATCGTACTTTTGTTTTTCGTACTCTTTCCCTCCCTCGCGTCCCTAAAGGAGGTGTGTTTTGCCTCTGCTCCGTTATTTCAGTAATTAACGCGATAAATATTCTTCCTCGTAGTCGTGCCAAAAGTGCAACTTGTTCGATATCGGTAAGGAGCTAATTAAATGCGGGCGAAACATTCGCCCGTTGAACGCTTTGATGCTATCGGCCGATGTTCGTTCGTTTCTCCGTTCGTTCATAAAGAATGCAAACTCTAATTGGAATTCCATTACCATTAGACGCGCCAGCGGAGTACCACGTCGCGCTTCGCCGGTCGTTCTAAACTGCATATTTCGCAGATTAATTAAAAAGTGTTTTGCATGCAGAATGCAGCGGAAAGAGCGTGTACACGCGACGCGTGTTCGTCTAGCGTTTTTCATCCCCGTCAAAGGCGGCGACCATCTGCTCGGTCCACAGAAGCAAGCTTTATATTTAAATTTTAATTTCGTTTTTTTTTTAACACTAAGAGTATCCAAAGCCCTTTCAAGCGTTCTCTTCATTAACCGTCCATCTCTCGCGTTTTCATGTTGCGTCTACTTTTTGTCGGTTAGATTGGAAATATGATACAAAGTTTATCGCAGTTAATGACGCGTCGCGACAAATAAATATTTGATATTACGGTAAAGCTGGATTATTTACTACATTCAGCCTTTGCTTTCCAAAAGCGAACAATAGTGCAATTATTATTTGATCACTTGTGTTGTGGCTTACTTATCATATCTGTGTTGTTTATTTATTATTTCCTTTTCGTCCTGGCCAAACATAAATATACACAGACAAACTCGTAAAAATGTTAAAATCGCGAATTGTTTAAAACGCTAATTGCCGAGGATTATTGGTTCAAGCGAACATTTTACATACTCGCATCCATCATCTCGCGAACGGCGCAGTGACATCCGTAAAATCGCAGCAGCGCCGAAAATGCCTTTTCCTTCCGGACGCGAGCGCTTCGCGCCCCGCAATCGCGCATTGTTCCTCGTTCTCGTAACAACTCATTCTCACCCTCCGCGCGGTAGGTCTCGTTGAACCGTTGAATTGTAGCTTTCATGCTCGTAAAGAATTTACCTGCAATTTCCGACGGCTCGTCCCCGAACAGAAAGGCGGCTTTTCAATAAAACGAAGCATTACTGGTAAAGCGGAGACCGACAGGCGGCACGCGGATACTCATTGGGAATAGTGATAGAATTAGGGAGAGAGAGAAGGGACAACGTATAAAGAGAGAGAAATGTGGAACGGAAGTGGAAAGAGGAAAGGAAAGGGAGTTGACACAGAGCGAAACACACACTCGCTATATTGAATTTCCACTTCGACTCGACCACTGAACTTTCGACACTATCGCCAACTATTTCGACGGCGGTTATCGCGTCAGCTATGGCCGGCCAACGAAAAAAAAATAGACACACGCGATTCCCGCGCGCGAGCATTAGTGCGGACGATATAGGACGGATAAGCGATTGCACGGTGGAAGCAAAGGATCGATAACGCAACGAGCCCAATGATTTCCAACATGTTTGCGGCGACGATCAGCCGACTGAGCGACCGGTTTCATGCACTCGCGCGTAAATTGCGATGCGAGTGACATTAAAAAACCGACCGCATTGGGTTATAAATTTTCAGGGATTCCGACGCAGGCTTTCGTGTTTTCCGGAACTCTATCGCGGCCGTGACTATATAGCTCTGTCCGTGTGAGCCGCCAGAGATGGAAATTTTGATCGGTCGTGAAACTGTGCTCGTTTCACGCGTATCGCAGGATATATGATTCTAATTCTAACCCGTAATTCAAGTAAGATTTAAAATAATCATTATGTGATTTATTAATGAAAAAATATTACGCACAAAAATTAAAGTACTATCTTTTTTTCCTTTGAATCTCTGTCGTGTGTTTTAAGAGATTGCATATTAAAATTTCAGAGGAGGTTACCAGGAAGAGAAAGCACAATATTCTATTACTTTTCGCCGTATAAATATTCATTCTATCGTTTGATTGAATATTTCGTTCGATTGCTTTGCTTTGAAATTATTCTGAATAATTCTTTTTCGTGCGGCATCGCGAGAGCTAATTAATGTTCGAGAAAAATTGCATATCTGTGTGTCTTTCGATTATCCGTAATGCAAATCAATATCTGAACATTTTTTTAATCGACTTCTCTAAGTAAAATATCACGTCAAATGTTTGAAATGATGATTTGTTATTTGCAATTGAAAAAAACTGCAAATATATCAACATTTTTATTAGATGAAAAGTTCTATTGTGTAAATTAGTCAAAAAGAGCCAGATAAAAGAAATGAAACCGGTACATCCGCTATCGTTCTTCCTGTGCTTCTTTTTTTCCCATTTCTTTTCTTTAACATTTTGTAACAAGAGAAGCGAACATTTCATTTGACAAGGAACAGTGGCTGATTGACCTCATCTCGTTCCGAGCACGAGCCCTCCAGCCTCTTTTCGCGCAATAAAAGAACAATAAGCGTCATAACGGTGAGTGCAGCCTTGGTACTGATTGCACCGAAAGTTCGCGACTTCGTTCCGGAAAGGTGAAGAGCCACGGAAAGAAATGGCATAGAGAAACACAGATAGTCTTTGTCGATAGAGCGACCGGGAAAAAAGTGGATGAGAACGAAGGGAAATTGCGTTTAACTTAATCGGGAGGCGGAACTCGAAACTTTTGCAACGAAAACGGAGCGGCAAAGTCGCGTCGTGCTGTAATCGAATGATCAAGCCGGCATTAAGTCAACTATCGGCTAATGGACCGGGAGTGCTGGGATAAAAAAGAGCGCAGGTCGAATCCTACGGGTCATTGAAAGGATGGTCTTAATGCTGCAGGTACACTTGCTGCGAGAAGAAAATTACATTCGACCGAATGATTAACATCGGGACTGTGCATAATGTGCGCAAATCCAGGATTAAAAAGCGTCGATTTTACGATACTAGTCACAACAAATACAAAAAAAAAAAAAAAAAAAAAAAAAAAAAAAAGAAGAAAATCGTCGCTATACCGGCACATTCAATGAGAATGTTTAGCATTTGATGTTTAGAACTCATCCAACGGAAAATAGCCGTGTGTATAATTTTCGTATATCAGGGAAACGATTCAAACTAAGCAATTCCGGAGCCAAATCTCAATTTGAAATAAAGTAAAGCACGGCGAGAAAGCTTCAATAAGATTGTTTCCATTTCCATTGAAATTACTTAAATTTCTTTATTTTTACTCGAATTACAAAATCTCTTAATTCACGTTAATTACATTACATGTAATCTCTAAAATGTGAGTTTCCGATGTTTGACAACAAATTCTTATTCAGAAGTAATATTAAAAGTGTAACATAATGTTAAAGCGTAATATTTAATTTTTTGAAAGAACCCCATCTAATTCGTTTCTTCGCAGAATACGCGGTTTACTTGATGCATCACGTGGAAACGTTTTAATTTATTCGTGATGATATTAAGATATTCCCAAGTGCGTCATACTTCTCGACTACTGTTTATGTTTCCACATGTCCGTGTTTTAATATTCGCGGCTGTGTAGCGCTAGAATTTCTCGACTTTTTCCTTTCATGAAGTTCTTTTGTCGTGACACCACTGTTTTGTACAGCTTAAGCGATTCTCCTGTGTGTGCTACAAAACTCTATCTCACGATTCCCGTTATTTTACATTATCTCGACTTGCACAACAACATCAATTTATGAGCTGTAAAGCGCTTTCTTTGTGATAGCTTCGCGACAAACTGTCGCGATTACCGCGTTTTCTCGATTTCCATTGCGTGACGTGGCGCAGGAATGATCGCAGAAGAAAATAAAATCGTTACCAAAACGCGCGTGGTGTGTATTTTTCGAATATTTTTGTTTCAAAGACTGTATGCATATGCATTTTATTTTAATTTTCAAATCTGAGAGAAGTTGCGAGTTACTCTATTGCAGGATAACTCTAACAGAGGACAGGTTGGATGCTTTCTAGAGCAAGCGTGGACAAATATTTGCATTCGGAGACATAGGGCCAATCGGTGCAACGTAGTAATATTTTGATTCAATTTGGCGATTCACGTTGACATTACGCGCCTCGCATAATTTACAGCAGACATCAGAAGCGCGCGTGACGAATCTCGCAGAGAAAGGGATGCATTTGGCAACGGGATCTATGTCAAAACCGATACGGAAGGATGCTGCAAACTCGTACAAAGCAATGTACGATGATATAATCATTGTTACAGTCGAATTACAGCGAGCTCTCTCGATCATATTTATCAGGTAAAATTATTTCGACGAATACACACACACAAACAGAAGAACAACTTACTTCCTGAGCGCGATATATAAATAAAATGCGTAAAATGTTTTGATTGAAAAAACAAGAAAGAAATATAAAACCGATAATATAATTTGGCAAATGGTTCTAGCACATTTCGGAGCCTTGTAAACGAGTTAATCGATGGATATTCGCGTCGAATTTCGGATCGTTATGTTCTCGGACTACGTGCTCTCGATTTGTGCTCGCGATACGTTTCAAAGAAATTCGCTGCATTCCGTGCAACAATCGGACTCGTGAGCGTAATACAGCCGGCGGTCACAATATGCTAGTCTAGAATATGCTCAGGGACGGTTTAAATGGGATTATGCCTTTAATGGGGGGTCAGGCAACCGACTCGGGAAACCGACCGCGCCGAGCGCGCGGGAAGTAGCGTGATTACGAATTGAATTGGGGTAATTATTCAGCGGATTGCCGGGCGTCACGTGACATACACACAATCGTCTAGGCGTTTCACGACGGCGAGCCTATACACGTACGGCATACCTCTACGTAGTGGAGAAGCGTAGTCGCTCCAAAATGCTCCCAACGGGCTTTGATTCATGATTGGCATTACGGCGAAATTGGTCTTCCAGGCCAAGCATCGCCACCCATTCAAGCGACCGAACACCGAACTACCCCCAGTCTTCGCCAGACACGCCACCTGTTTGCCTTGTGCCATGTTAGTTCGATAAGTTACCTCTTACTTGTGACCTACGTCACCCTCTCGAGATTTCTATAACCCGTCGTCTTTACATGAATGAGCTATGCTCTTGCGCGTGATAAAATACAAAACGAGAGCCGTCACTTCGCTTATTGCCATTTCGTTTGTCATAAACTTCAACGAACGTTTGTTTAGAGATAAGACTCGTTTACATTTGCGAGACGCGTAAAGAAGGAAAGTGTGAATAATGTTTCTCGCTTTTAATATATCATCTTACGGGCATCATAACTGCAGTGACAGTTTTAATGTGACGATATATGGCGTTTCGCGCTATGAACCGTGCCTCGCATGAATGTTGCAGCGATAAATCGTGTGTTCGGGAGTCGTCACGTTCGCACCGGAGAATGAATGTTATGACAACGTCGTGGAATTTCACGACTCTTGAAGTGCTTCGTCAAGGGAATATCGTGAAGGAAGAAAATACGTGCTTTGAGCGAAATTCTCAACAACGGAGGCGAATTATTCACTTTTTCATCTCTGGAATATCTTTAAAATATTAAAATATCAAGTGTTAAATCCAGAAAAAATGCACAATTGTTTTCCATTTGTGAAGTGAAGTTATAAATAAACATTAAAACTGTGATAACTATGCACTCAAACAGCATTTTTCGACATTGCGTGTTTGCACGCTTCTTATTGTCGGTCGTATACTTTCGAGTGGAAAATTATGTTTATTTCCTTTTGTAAATTGTTTAGCTTTGACAATCTTGTTTCGAGCTCTTCTTCAAAATAAAACTTGATAGTTGCGATGTGTAAAATTCTCGCGTTCTCAGTTTACTCGGAAATACACGTGCGCCGCATAATTTCTCCCGTCAATAACCGAAATCCTGTCCTCAATATATACGAGCTACGTTGCATATCGACGAACAAGAACATATTGGACATTCCGCTTGAACTATCTACGGTCTGTGCATCCCATAGCCAAAAATGAAGAATCTGTCGACGAGCAGGGAAGAGCTCCCGTTTTCATCCCGAAGAGAAAGGAAAATAGAAGGAAGAGAGAAAGAAAGATTGATGGACAGATATATAGATATGTGGGAAGATTTATTCTATTCTGAGATCAAATTTTCCCCAAAGATAATTGCGGATATTACATAAAAGAAAATAACTGACATTTTTTACAACGTATAAACTTTATTTCATTTTTATCAAAAAGTTTCGATAGTCGGAAACACGAAAATGTTAGATTTTATGAACAAACATACAGATGTGTGCAAACGTAAACGGAAAAATTCTGAAATTATTTTTTTCGGAAAAAACCGGAATTCCATTTCAAATGTATCAAAACTTATAAAATTGGAATTTACGGAGTAATTTATGGAGAGAACATGCCGTATGTATCTATTGTAATCTCGAAGATAAATCTGTCACCGTTCACACGTTTATATGACACAAGACATGTGTATCTATACATAAAGCGCAGATATGCACAAGCGTACTGAGTTTGTTAGTATCAAACAGAAGATGAGATATAGTATGCAAGCTTGCGCAATGTGCATTCGTCATCGCACTTTACATATTTCTTTTTCAAATTCGTTGTTCTCGCAGCGCGAGAAAAGAGGTCATCCGTGACCCGGACTTACATCAGCAAATAATTTATGCAAATCTGTACCAATACAACTGGAACAAGCAAACTCCTGCATTTCCCTCCGCTCCGATAGAGAGTTTGAAAGCGTATCGAATCGTGTCATGAGAGAGAGAGAGAGAGAGAGAGAGAAAGCATCATTTATTAGACGCTCTGGGATACAATTCCCTCAAGCGCCATAGCCATTATACAAAATAGTTAAGTACAAACAAAATTCGATCATAAGTACACGAAAATAAAAAGAAAAGTGCATAAAAATAAAAGAAAATACAGAAAGTACATAAATAAAAAAATACAAAACATAAAACAGAAACTAAAAACATAAAATATGAAAATATGAAATTACTAAAATATAATTAAAACAAATATAAAGAGAGAGAGAGAGGAGAGAGAGAGAGAGAGACATGGTAAAGCTGCAAACAAGTGAACGGACGTGCGGCGCGTAGAAAGAGAAGCTTCCTCAGGATTGTGTGTGTTCATCGTTTCATCTTTCGCTGTGTTCTGTGTACATTACTAACACTTGTATGTTTCGATATTACGCAAGCAGTGACAACGCGAATAAACGTTAATCCACGCACGTACTTCCCAAATGCCGATGCGAATTCGCATGCCCATGTGTCTGCAATAATCATTACGAGTAAAGCGATTATTATATCATGCTTTTTCTTATTCATTATCTTTTTGTTTTTTTTCTCATTTTTTATAAATATTGAGTGGCTTACATAGATATGTGGATGAAAATTAAAATAAAACTTTTCCTAAACTTTTCTTTTTTTTCCAAAACATTAAAAACTACTGTGACACAGTTTTTTAACATCGTACGTGATCCTCGAAAAATTACGAGAGATTTCCGGACAAACCTAGCGTGATCTCGTAAAAATTACGAGATTATAGACGAAGCTGACACGTGCGTTTACGGCGACGAGACGAAGTGCTTTCAGCACGATCCTCGTCGAAGGTGGCTTACGCTATCAGTTGCGACAATGCCAGCCATGTTCCGGGCGTGACCAAAACGGATCGAGGTTCCATGTTTACGGGACCGAGAGTGCAGTGCGTGTGTAACGCGTGCACTCACGATCTCCGTACTCGCCACCTGCGGGCTGTATTTACTCCGTTTACAGGCCACCCGTGTATGTTTCGGCGCATTGTTAGGTACACCCTATAGCGGGTCACGCTGTTGTTGCCAATGCACAATTCGTGGTGCCGGCGAAGTGAAACGCGCGATGCATGTAGGTCGCCTTCGATTTTCAACGGAGCGAGTGATCCGCAGCATAGTTTAGGTACCGTAGCGAAACACCAAGACGATAAACGTACGCTGGCTCGATAAGATTGTAGAAATGATACTTGTTACTTACCTCGCGTTTTGTCGCGGTTAGAAAATCCGTTTCAACTTGCACAAAACTTTCTATTTATTTTCGATTATACAATCAATTCCTATCAAATTTGAATGTACAAAAACGTACTGCGTATTGAGTATATAAAAGAGAGATTTTCGATATTCGCGACATTATAATGTGTGAAAAAACCGTTCTAGGTGCAAAGCCGCGCACATAAATCGAAATAAAAAGTATCATACATAAAAATATATATATATAAAAAAAAGGATAAACTAATATGCACGCTTTATTTTTTTGTGTATACATTTTTATTATATGTACACACACACACGCACACACGCAAATACATATGGTATATTTATAAATTCTTCGAAATTTAAAGTCGGGGCATATACACAAAAAATACCCATACTATATACAACAAAATACACTCAAATAAAGAATGCGCACATATTGATTTTATTGCACATGCAAACAACCGCTATTCTATGAACGTCATCTACTATACGATGCTATAAATATAATAAATCCGTTTACAAGACGAAATAAAAATAAACGCGCTCGAGAGTTTATTTCCGCACAGAGCAGTCGAATGGGAATCGAACGAAGTGATCTTACTGCGAGTTATCTCAAATCACAAGATTTCCTGGTCGAAATTGCTGACGGCTAGATAAATTTATCACCAAGTGGATCGCTTCTTTCTCTCTCTCTCTCTCTCTCACCCCCTCCTCATGTTCGTCGAGCAATTCATCTCATTTCGATTTTCCTCTTGCTGAGAGGAGGCTACGACCTCTAAACGTGACCCCATCTACGGCTTTCCGCGGCTATTGGCACTGTTTCGAGCTGGCTGTCAATAGATAAGACGACGTCGTCGATATCAATTAGGATAATCCTCACACACATACACACACATACACACACACACAGTTATTGAATTGCATATGTGTGTACATACGGCATTAGAGTCGATTACCGCGACGAAAGTAAATAACGCGTTGGTACGTAATATACAACTGTACGAAAAGTCTTAGTTTTTACCTAACGCGAAAATCACGTTCGATCAACGTGACACGAGAATCGAAGAACTATTTAGGTGAAAATGCGCTATGAGAATGCGAGTCCTTCTCGTCTATTTCCGGTCTGTTCGTACGGGCACGTGAGATGGCGCATACATGAGATCTAGCTCGAACATGGCGAAATTCGTCGAATTCCGATAATGTACGGTCGATCGACCGGGAGAGTTAATCGTCGGAGAGAGGAAACAGGGAGGCAATCGAAAAACGTCACGTCCAACGGGGACGGCAAATGTCATTATGGAAAGGATTATTTGCAGATGACAGGAAGGGGGCAAAAATCGCAAACGCGCCCGGTGAATCTGTCGATCTATTCGAATAAACGAGCGGTGTACGAAATATCTCGCGAAACGTTCATTTTTCGGCACAAAAATTGAAAAGTCACTCTGTTCGCTCTGCCATTTGCCACTCGCACTCCACACATGCGGAATCTATGATTTTTCATTAAAGTTTGCGTGTATAAGCCACGCAAAGCTTTATACGCCACGCGAAGCAAAAAAATATCCTCGAGAGAGTTCAATTTCGCTCGAAATCAATTTAAATATAATATCAAAGCAACGTATAAATTCGTGGAGTGCGTAAACGCGATAACAAAATCAATGAGTTTTAATCCGTGAGAGCACGCACTATGTGACACGTGTCAGACTTTTCGAGATGCTAATTCAAACACAGTCTTTGTATATAAGTTTGTTAATAAATGAAAGTGAAAAATAAACTGACCGAATTTTTGCGACAGCTCTCGCGCAAAAGTGACGGTACGCGTATAGGTTGGAAAATATTTAAGAGTGAGATATTCAAACGCAATATTTTTTAGCACACATTCGTCCATTTTTCGTCGGTGAAACTTTTCCACGGCCAATCTAATACAAACTTTGCAGAGACGTAAAACAAATTTGCTCAGTTAAATACTGCAATATTTTTGTCCGAACGTGGATGCTAGCTTCGAACTCTATCGCTTAAATCACTTGGAATAATAATAACAATGGACTACACCACACTAGTCTAATATTTTTCAATAGAAAGTCAAATGTTTATATTTTTTTAACGATCTTATTATAACTGTAAATAATTATGTAGTTATTTTCTAACAATGTTGTACAACATAAAACAATTAATTAATCATTATTAAAATTAATATTAATTTTCGTAGATATTATTACAGATGACTGATCAAAGAAAAAGATTGTATAGAACAATGGTTCTCTTGAAAAAAAAAAAAAAAAAAAACAAACAAACAAAAAGTCGTTAAAGTTGTCGTACATAATTTCGCTGTTTTCGAGATAGATCGATATCTCGCGCACGAGAGTTCTTTTGATGACTATTTCAAACTCTGCTGGAGCAACCATCTCCATCAAAAAATTCCTTCCGCGTCATCGCCGGCAGGCGACGTCGCCTTTTATTGCGGAAGGCGATCCGAGTTTCCTAAGGATCCGCAGCTGCGGTGCGCTGCCGCTCACGAAGGAAGTTCATGCGAACGATCCAGCTGCTCGCGACAGCTCGTCGCTGCCGAAGCTTCCCGTGATACCGGATGCGGAACTTTTTCACCATCTCTCCCTTATATCGCATCATGCCCAAGTAATTCGATCTCTTTTTTTTGTCTTTGGGTTTTTTTTTCCTAGAGATAACTTTCTACCGTCCGTCGACTGATGGCATTCCCATTCGTACGCACTTACACCCACGCGTGTTACGTGCCTAAAATATATATACGCGTTTCAAAACAATAATCTTGAATGTTCTCTAATAGATTTCCTCCTCATAAATTTTTCCTAAAGATTGGCCTTTGAAAGAGCAATTACTATTGGTCGATTGGTCGTAAATTATTCTATTCATTCTCTCGGTTTTATGACGCGTACTGTCTATCGATCTTATCGAGACAATTTCGATTCCTTTTGTCCTGATTGTCAATAAAAACCTTTTCACTTTTATACGTATAATATTTTTTTTTTAATTAAAATTTATAATTGCGGTTAATGCAATCTAAATGTGATATATGGTATGTTCATCTAAGTTATTAAATACACATTGTTCGAAAGTATTAATAAATACTACAAATACTATTTAGAGATTTAGTAGAAGCTTGTATATTTGATTATTGGTTTTGACATATTGACACTTTACATAAATTACACAAAGCGTAATAATGCAAGTCGCGCTGATTAACGAAAGAAGCAGTTAATATACATGCCGAAGGCTTTAATGCAGCTTTGTCGCGATGCCCCCTGCGGCGATGTGTAACTGGAAATGGAAAATGAACAAAGTTTATCTCGGCTTGGTTGAAAACGAGCGAATGAAAAACGGCTGAAGTTCAGGTGCGGCGCCACGGAGTTCCGGTAGTTAAATAGCTCGCGAGTTTCTCGCGAAGGAGCAGCAAGAATCCCGAGTACGATTTATTTATTAAAAGTGTCGGAATTGAGCGCAAAGTAAAAAAACAAAAAAAAAAAAAAAAAAAAACAACGCGAGAAAAAGAAGGAGATGGAAAGAATGACGACAGAAAGCTCGGAGGGCAAATGGCCAATGATTATAAAAGGAATATCGGTGTGAAAGAGAATTTGTTCTTACATTGTTGCGAAACACAATAGAGTCTAGTTTGCACCACAAAGATACGCAGCATAGTGAATTAATAAGACACAAGCTGCAATCTAATATCCTATTGTTAGTAAACAAAACACATATCGCACACACGCATGTCACTAACACGTTTATTGATTTTGTCAATAACCGAAGATAATATTGGCATTTCGAAAACATCCACAATTTGTTGTCGTTCTTATTTCTCAAATACTCGAAAAGAGAAAAATCTTATGATATTCTCTCACAAAAATATAAATGTCAAATCGACGCGAGAAAGAGAAAAATATGTCGGACAAGATTCAATATAATCTTTCAGTAATAGTAGTTTTGCATAAAGTTTCTCTAATGGTAATGAATGGAGAAGGTTAGATCAACGCATTATTTTACACCGTCTACCGTATTCACGGGGACAAAAAGGATCCAATTCAAGGCTGGAAATTTATTTGAGTGTGAGAATGCCGACGAAAGGTAAATTCGGGATGCTGCTGGTGGTTGAGAAATCCAGCCGTTTTCGAGAGATGAAGTAGAGCCGAGTATATACGTGTGTGTGCGCGCGCACGAGATTATGTCACACAAAAACGAATACGCTTCCCGATTGTTGGATTTTTGGTTTGTTTGCGCTTTTATTGCGCAAGCAAATAATTTCAGTTCGAGAAAAATTGTGACAAACTTGAAAAAAAAAAAACGTTCAATTTAAGAATTAATATTTTTTATAAAGAATTAATATTTTCTTGCGAAAATCTCGATTAGAAAAGAATTCTCAATTTAGATAATACGACAAACATATTTGATAAACAATATCTTGCTAGATTATTATTGATTATTATAAGCGCACGCGTATCGCTCGTGTCGTGCGTAATTCGATCGAGAATCGGCTCTTGATGTGCGACATGCAAATGCATTGCCAAGTTATAATGCACGAGCCTCTCGTATGCGAATGAGGGGATTATCAAAGAGCACAAATCGAACTTCGCGCCTAATTTATGGATTCTGCAAACCGTGCACAGTTATCGGCTTATCGAGGGAAGGAAGGAGAGGAAGAGCAAAGCGAGGAGAAGGAGAAGGAGGAGGAGGAGGAAGAGGAGGAGGAGGAGGAGGAACCAAGTGCGAAATTATTCAAGAACGACAGATCGAATTTCGTCGTGCATACATAAGCCGCAGATTGGATTTGAAGATTTTATCAACGGTAATTATATTCTTGACAATACGGTTCTCAGAGAGCATACGCGAGCTTTCTCTGATTGTTGCGAAAACAGAATGTTTTCACGTCCCAAGTTCATGTTCCAAGCGTTATTCCAGATTATTAAATCTCGATGTTATCCTATGCTAAATGGTTCTTCCCATACTGCGAATCCACAATCAATCGATTTGAAATCTGCACCTTCGCGTGTTTCTGTTTCGGAGCGGCATTTCTAATGCGGCGATTATTCTTGAGGCGCGCGCGCGCGCGCGTGATATAAACTTAGAAAATATAACGAACCGTGGAAAAATGGCGGCAAGAGGGTTCGTTTCCGGATTAATCTCGAGATTAACCTCAGCTGGGAATACCGAGCGTCGTTACGTGCCAAAGAGAAGACTATGTAGGGGATTGAACGTCTGGACTAATCTCGTTCGAAATTAAGCTGCTTATCTTTCGCTGATATACTACATGTATCCCAGCCTCTTAGTAGACTCTTAGCGAGAGAAATTCCGGCTCTCTCCCGTCTTTACGAAGGTAAAGGATTTGTGTATAATGCGCTCAGGAATTTACCGGCATAACTTCATGGTACAGTGCGCACGTTGAAAAACGCCACTGTAGAAGCTTTACATGCATTAATTTGTCATTAATGGGATTATACGAGAGATACGTCGCGCGCGCGCACGCGCAACGCTGTTCGCATATCGCTCGCGTTACTCCTGCTTTCCAG
This sequence comes from Pseudomyrmex gracilis, assembly GCF_002006095.1. Taxonomy (NCBI): domain Eukaryota; kingdom Metazoa; phylum Arthropoda; class Insecta; order Hymenoptera; family Formicidae; genus Pseudomyrmex; species Pseudomyrmex gracilis. Next base: position 63,123 of record NW_018020825.1, on the reverse strand, counting down.
AATTTTATTCGAGTATACTGTAATCCGCGAGTTTACGTCAAGTCGCACGTATGCGAACAATACACATATGTAGCATTGTTTATAACTCTAACTAAACGTTTCGCATTTGGTTAAATCTCTAGATAATTTTTTTTTTTCAATCAGTTAAAATTCGAAACAAACTCTCTTTGAAGAGAGAAATACGCATAGTTTAACATAATTACATAATCGGAAAGTTTTAAATAATTAATAAACAATAACGAAAGTTTAAAAACTTGGTTCGAACTTTAAAATTAACGAATACGTACATAGAAAACGATTGGAGCACGAAATAAAACATCTATGTCGCGCACAATGCTGACGTACCAACTTCTGACAGCGATTTAATTGCATTAGTTGTACAATGCATATTAGATTGTTATATAATGCATGGTGTGCGTATATATATATATATATAATAACGCTTGATCCTTTAACCCGCTATGCAGCTGTCTTGTTAATCTCGCTAGATTGTCCTTATATAATAGAGAATTTCTCATTGAGACGTGAGTTTATGCGCGCGCGATTCAACCGAGCATTCCGATTTCGGTGTTTCATTAGGAAACTGGAGAATCTTCTGCCTGGCGTCACTGATCCTTGAGATGGAGTTCGTAAAGAGCTTCGGAATCGAAGTTCTGCTTGCTTATTGCACGAATTGAGAAGATTGCGTACATTGGAAAACCTCGAAGGATATTTTTCTCGTGAACTTGTGTCTAGCGTTGCGAGAGGAGAGCTAATCTCACGTCTTTTAAGATTAATTTCACTTCGAAGATCGCGATCGAGCACAGGAAAATTAATGGACGTGTCGTTTCACTCTTGAGAAGAAATAAAAAACACACGGAATTAATAGTATTTCTCTACATGGTAACTCAGTTTTTATAACAATTTATGTGAAAGAACCGAAATCCCTCGCAACACAATTGAAGTGTTTTAATGGCGCGAATTTTAATCAAAAAATATATGTATCTCTTATCGATACCCAAAATAGCGGCAACGCGCGATGACGCGATACGTGCCTACCTATATACGTTCTACATCGAAATATCTCGATTTTCTCGAGTATTACCGATTCTCTCTTCGCTCAAACTATTGTACAATATATATATATATATATTGACGCGCCAGTGAAATCAGATACGCTTTGAATAGCTGAACATATGTAATCGCGCATGTAAAGTCCAAAATAATTAGCGGAAGCTTGACTGCCGATAACACGCGTAGCAATAACGTTCACGGAACGCGGCGAATCGAATTGGGTCAGTACAAAATCGTTGATACTATTTTATGTATTTATTCTTTCCCGATTGGATGTAGTATATAATTTGATTGCGACACAGGGGAGGTGGACGAGTAGCAACGCGACGGTAACCGGATTGCGAGGATCTATGTGTGTGTGTGTGTGTGCACACACGCATTGCGTTTGTATAAACGCACGCATATATTCACACATACGCGCCTACGGATGATGCACAGAGGTCTAGGTACATTGAATTACGCCATCCCCGGAATTGTTTGCGTTCACCAGAATTGGGATATCGATATGCGTCGTATTTGACGTGCATAGGTTCTCCCAAAATCACCGCCACCTATAGATAGATATCCTGCCGACGGTAGCTAGAATTCTAGAAAAACTAGGGCAATTTTAATTTTAACATCGAAAAGCACAATAATTCCGGAGATTTGGCTTTGACGATCGATTAAAGAATTATGGCGCTCTTTATGAGCGTGCAAAGATGAAAGCTTGTTAAATTAATTTGCGCGTTTAATTGGAGCTTTAATAACGCGCTCGCGTAGTATCTGAGAAATATTCTCTCTGTTGCACTTTGCTTTGTTGTTTTGTTTTTCCAGACAATATAAACACCTTTGATCATTTTGGAGCGCTCTGTACAGAACGGGAATGACCCGTGGACGGAAGTGGATGGAATTACGTGTGTCCGCTTCACTGTGCATCATTGTCATTAAATTACACGCGGTGACGGTTTCGCTGCGGAATCGCATGGACTGAAAGGATCAGCATTACTCGGTAGGGCGCGAGTTAATCAAATCAGAATGGATAACCAGGGAATATCGCGGAACTTTCGATTAATGGATCATCGCCACGCTACGACGAGTGACAGAGATAGAAGCAATCCATTTTCTGCACGAGTTCCCACAAAAACACGTACATAATATTTTTAAAACTGGATATAAATACGCAGCGTATCTCTGTTTTTTTTTTATCAGCCATATGTAAACATTTTCTTTAAATTAAAATATTTTGCAATTTAATCACAATTTTACATTTATGTTTTCAAACATTTTATTTTCAAAACGACAAATTTTGATATTTTTTGTACGTATATATTGAACAGTCAGTATGATAGCGTCGAATTTACGTGTCTCGAAGCATCTGTTCTAGATTCTAAATCAATTTTCCGCTGCTTATGCTTTCCGTGGTTGCTTTCGTGTGATGGCTGTCAGAAACTCCTGACGCCCACGAAATTTTGTTACAGCGTAATCCGCGATCCGTTACTGTCTCCGCTAATAACGTAGAGCGCAATAATAAATGGGTAGGAATATCGAACGACGTATCGCACACGACGACGATGTTAGATTCCATGTTTATGACGGAATAATACTAATCACAAAGTTAGTTTGCGATATATTTGACATCAACGTAGAGCGTGTGATCGATAAACTTGATTGAAATCTATCACACGGACTAATCTTACATCGCAAATGGTTTTGCTTCCGCTCAAAGCAGTATGAAAAATAGATGCGCAGAAAAGTGCTACGTTCGGTCGTGTAATATTATATTTTGCACGTTAAGCGTCTGAGTGTAATATCGAATATCTGCTCGTGACTATAAATTTCGAAGAAAATAGAGTGCTTTTAGGTGTGTCTGCACGATTACTTGACCAATTTATGAGGAAAATATTTATAAGTATCGATAAAATGCAGGTTGCGAAAATTGCGCTGGCAAGTTTTGCGAAACGCGCGTCTGTGTTGTTGTCGAATGAAGCGCGCATAAAATAAGTGTAAAGTGCAAACGGAAGAGTTCGAGTTGATTTCTTTCTCTAAAGTTTTAAGTTAATTATTCGGAGTGTGACAATGAAAGGATATCGCCGCATCGATATTTTTTTTCTTCTCAGAGACTTCGTGATCACAAAGCAAAAGTCCCGGACGACACAATTTCCTCTGCGCCCGCGAATCTGCTCGAGTGTGATGAAATTAAGTGGTCGAAGTACGTTCTGGATCCGACACCAGCGTCATCTCTTACCACTTTGCTCCACGGCTCCTGCTCTTTCATCTATTCCTCGGTTCTCGACGCTTCTAACAAAGACTACGTTGAAACACCATTCCTATGCGTCGCGGGCGTCGCTTTTATATGTACGAATATACGTATCTAACATATGTGCACACGTACACGTACATTACAAGTAAATAAATAGGACGCGATATAAACTCACATGGAGGATGTTTCATACTCTCTCTCGGTAAAAAACAAAACAAAAAAAAAAAAAACAATATATATTGCAACAAAAAAGAAAACAAAACAACACCTATAGAATTTATTGACGGTGCTAGCTGAAAACAATTTCTTCCGAAAAATGAGAAATTAAATGCCATTTCTCATCGACTCGGGGAAACAAAAGATCGCGATTCCCGCGAAATATATTTTCCTCGAAACGTCGCGTGAGAACGAGAGCGCACTCGAAAATTTCGTATGTACCGTACGAAACTTCTCGTTGCGCCGGCAATATTTTCTCGTTCGCATCACCACGACGTGCTGTATCTTCCGACATCGACCTCAGCGACGACGACGGCGACAAATATGTCGGGGCTTTTTGTGAGGTACATCATCATTTCGGGAGTCCGGCGTTCTCGGCGTACGTATATCTTTTAAACCTGTACACGGTTTCATTCGTCGACAAAATATTGGCGCTCGTTCGTTCCCGACACTCGCATTCGAGTTTCCGCCCCATCCAAGCCGGATTGCTTGATTGGCTGAAATAACTCTCGCGAGACTTTTTGTTTGCGCGGCTAACGGGTGTAAAATGCTATGCGGCCGACGACATATCGCGACCCGACCACTGCTTTTCCCCGTGCAAATGGCGACCGCGGAAAATGCGGTTGGAAAAACATGAATTACGACAAGTCGCGCGGTCATGACTGTTATTTACAGTCGGTTCATCCGAACCAGGTACTCGAAAATATATAAAACACTGCGGAGTATGAAAATCGCGAAAAAACTTAACGTTCAAAGAACACGTTTTATTTGATCCTCTATTGTGATTATGACCTCTTGCAATTGCGCGAAAATGAAGTGTTTTTATTTATTTTTTTTTTTTTCATAGAAAAAAAATCTACGTACGCACATCTCGCGCATACACGAGGTATTTTCTGCGAATCTCAGCGGAGATTCATCTCTCGACGATTTATCGATTAACATCGGTCGTGACGCATATCACATAAATAATACTCGACGATGCGACAATGGCGCGGAAGTTGGCGATAATTTTGCGGAACCTGCCTGTTCCTGAGGTCAGTTCGGCGGGACAAAGCAACTGCATCTATTCAAATATCTGAGCTCGCGCTTTCGTGATTAACGCGACCCGCCCGATGAGACATCTGGCAACCTCCAAATTTCGTACGTTCCAGCGTCGTGGTTGCTTGCTCCGGGAATTCCACCAACCGCCTGCGCGAACAATACTCCGTACCGTAGATACCGTCGTGTGTTTACCGAAGAAGTTTACCCGCCGTTTGAGAAGCTCCGCCGCTCGAAACGAAGGGTGAGAGGTTCATCTGTCGTTGCCGTACTTCTGGGTGATTCACCTTCTGTAGCGCGCAGAATACATACAATTTTCATTATATTCGCAAAGGCAGTTTTGTGAATGTGTACAATTTTACATCGCGTATATTAGCACGGATGCACATGCGCGTTGACACACGCACGTCACACTTTAAGTAATATTAAATGTAAATTTTTGAAGAAACGTTCTTTTCAAAGTATATATCATGATTTTAGAAGCTTAAATTTAAACCGGAGCTGAGAGATTGCGTTTTCATGTTCAATTTACAGCTACCGGAAACTTCATTTCCATCTACATTTTCGAAATTTGATGCTCCGACTATCTCGCCCGAAGTGTATGGAGGAGCATGCGAAACTTTGAGAACGACTCGCGCGCACGCGCGAAGTGTACACACCGGCCACTTTAGACAATTTACTTCGGCGGGCCACCCGCGTACTTCTCCCCGAAAATGGGGTTCGTTTACGTCATGACGTTGGGGTGCGCCCGACTCGCCGAAAGCTTAACTCGCGGTGATCATATATCATCTCCGCGTAGCTATCGTAAAACTCTCCCCGAGGTCGTAACTCTCATTCTCCTTTGTTTTATAAAAACTTTATGGGCCGGGATATTAGATACGAGTCTGTGATCGCGGGCGCATCCACCCCTGCTTTCCTTGCCGTGAGCAACGAGAAATAAACCGACTTTGCGATAATCTACACAACTCGCAGCAACAGATCAATATATCGGGAAGGAGAAAACTTGTTTGCATTTTAATTTGTTTTTTTTTTTTTTTTAAGAACATAAAAAGTATCTGCCCTTTATATTCTCTTCTAATACCTTCGTAAATCGCTTAACAGTGTAAATTATGTTTATATAAATAAAAAACACTGTATGCAATATATAGAATATTTTAGATTTTATTATATTTGTTTTATTTATACGTCAGCATATTCATTATTTTCTGTTTTTACGATTTTAAATGAAAAAAGAAAAAAAACAAATTGTAAAAATAGTATTACACTATTGTGCAATTCGCGAACAATCGTAAATATTCCACTATGTGTAGTGGATATTTAAATACCGTGTGACAGTTATCAATGGACAAATTGCAAACCACGACTCTTGCTTCCATATATCTCGATAAATATCGAAACAATATATTGAAACAATATGTGTTGTTATAAAATCAAAACATGTCTGCAGGCTTTGCTAAAACAAAAAAAAAAAAAAAAGAAAAAATCGAAGAGAACAAGACTGTATGTGACGCAAATATTAACAGTTAAATCGTGATATCGCTTGACAAAAAGATAAAAAAAAAATGAATCACACAATTCTAATTTACTGTAATATAAAATATTTACTGTAATATAAAATAACAGCAAATTGCAATTTCGTTGCGAGAAAAGATTTTTATGCTGAAACACGCAAATAATCTTTAATCGAAGTTTAAGCGCACGAACCGCATGCTTTATTACCAATAGAATTCTACTTAAATGGCATACCTTCTGCGAACTTGAACTCTTTGAGTGAATAATAACGTATCGTCCTAGGTAAAACTAGAACCAACTGGAATAATCTAGCTGGAAGTAGAATCGAATGTATGTTACCTCTCGCTGAATGTCAATTCGTGAGTACAACTTTCGATAGAAACTCCGTCAGGCATACATTTGGCCCGAGGCGAACAAACTTTGTCCGCAAGGTTATCACTGCGGTCGAATTTTTCATCCGAGAACAAAAAATATGGAAGAAAAACCGAACTGCTTGTGAAACGAGCAGTCGGCAAAGAAGCGATGTTTGCGCGCGATGAAAATAAATACCCGAGCTTTTATATAAACGCGCGCAATATCCAAACCGGTCGTCGACAATCGGCGGCGGCACGATTGGGTGAAACTTTAATCCGTCCCGTCGAGATATCGCGCGGATGCAAGCGTGATACACCCAGGCGAATTCGCGAGAAACGCAGAGACGTAGTCCGGGAGATTACGTCGTACGTTGTCGGTTTTTTGTTTCTCTTTCGTTACGGATTTCTCGGTCCAGCTCGCGGCATTCATTTTGCAATAGCCGTGGATAAATATTCATGGGAGGCGCGCGTGCACTTTAGCCCACAGCCCGGCTATGACACATCGCAGTAACTACACACATACGTACATATACATATATACACACACACACGCGAGTGATATAATAGGACCATCCTATACACAACGGCCTTCTCTGCTCTTCGGTCGACGCGATTTATACGAATCGTAAATAGGCGCGTCGAGCGCGTCCGACCATAATTCCTTTGGCTCGCGCGCTTTTTCCGCACGCGACGGCAAAAAGGATCGCGTTCGCGATCATTAAACATCTGGTGAATGGAAAAACTGGCCGGCAATAGACGAAAACATTTCCAGACGGTGCTTAATGCGGATAATAACTGGGCGTGGTGTATATAGATGTGTATCGTCAGTTGCATATATACTCGGCTATACGCGCTGTTGTGGCTTAATGCTTAACACGGACACCTGACATTCACGGTCGATAGCGTGTATGTGCTATCGATTCAATCACAAACGCGACTGTCACGGAACTTGCAAATTAGACAGATTATTCACGTTAATTAGCAGTACAAATGAGCGACATTATTAAACGATAAATTATCTTCGTTCTCACGCGAACGAAATCGCTTGTAGCGACATTTTTGTCGAAGTTTTATAAAGAGAGAGAGATCGGGGTCGGTTATAATGATCGGAGAAAGAACTAACAAAAGCATCACTGATTAAGTTCTGAATAACTGTTACAAAGTTTGAGAATATTTACACGCTTACCAACACTGTGATCGTTTAAATCAAAGCTCGTTTCCAGCGAGCAGTCTAATTAATCGGATCAATATCTACGTCGTCTGTGAGTTATGAGAATTCTCTCGATTGTTGTCGAATCCGCGATGTTGTGTAACTCTCCTCTATGTGAGACCGCGCGAGCGCAAACCAATAGAAACCAAACACGCCGCGGTAAGAAAAGAAAATAAACTCGCTGTCGGAGATAACGGCGCAAGAACCGTCGACGTGGAACGTACTCTCGACAGGTCGAGATTCGGATAAACAATAGGAGAGAGCGACTCGAAGGATTCCGCCGTGTTATAGCGCGGCAATCGAAATGGTGGGAAATAAAAATTGCAGCAACGGAAAGAATAAAAGGCGGGTACGATAACAAATCGCGACCTTTTTGTCTGGAAACGCGTTTCCGTCCTGGAAAAGCGTCTCGGTTCCCGTCGGATGTTCATTAGAAGCCGGTGAATTATTCAACAGCGGTGAGATGTTGTAAAAAAAAACAAAAACCGCTGTTTGTATGTACAGCGCGTAAAAGAATTCGAACGATGTGATAACCGTTCGTCACTTTTATCACTAACCATAAAAACGATCTTCAGTTAAACGAGAATTAACACTCTGGTTTTTGAACGTATCTATAATTAAATCTTCGAAATTCTGAGCCCCCCCGTGTTATGTTTTGAAACATTTTATCGTTATACACCGATCCTCCGATTGTCCTGGACTGAGATTGTGTCATAAAAAGTACGTGGTGTGTGTAACACGTGAGGAATGTTCGTTGAGACATCTTAAACACTTTTGCACGTCTCGTAAAAGGGCGGATCCTTGTGGCTGAAGGATATAAAAGCGCGCGATTAGTAGTAGTCTTCGGAGTGCTCGCGCAATAGATGAACCTTTGCTGCTCCGAGGTAAAAGCAGCTAAGTTCAGTGCTAAGTTTCGAGTTATGGACGCGTAAAAAAGTCTACATTTACACGTTCTCTTGTTCGCGATAAAAGTCTCGTGATTTGTGCCGTGCGCTGCACTTGTCTCAGTTAGTGCGCGCGCTCGCAACAAAAACAGACAGATTTTCGTGCATTTCTCAGAGATTTTCACTTGTTCTCGCGAATCTTCTGCCAACGAGAAAAATCTTTTCTTCAACTTCTTATCTCTCGCTAGTTCGGGCTTTGCTCTGTGAGCGCGGAAGTGCTTTAAATATTATTATCACGTTTATGTGTCGCGATTATTTTTTATACAGACACAGTACCAATTATACTCGCATAATGAGTTTATTCTACTTTTGCACCTACAGTCCGTTGTCTATGTACTCGAAATTTCATTGTGACTACGGTGCTATAATTCCGGAGAGTACTCATTAACAACCACGTGATGATAACGATGAAAGCTTTGCCCGTAGGATCCCTTCGTTCCGTATCGATTGTGACTCGACCCGAGGGAGAATCAAGATTTATAGATGCAGAACTGTGTCAGGCACTCCCTATTGGGGTTTACCCACAGTTGATCCATCTGTCACATAGAATATATATCTGATCTGTTTGCTCTTTTTTTTTTTTTTACAAATTCATTTGTATTCTTTTTTCGCCGTACGGCCTGTGTTGTTGGCAAATTGCTTGCCGGACTTGTTCCGCGCGCGCCTTCTTGCATATTTCATACGGATTTCGATTACTCTCCCGAAGCGCAGACTCGACAACGTAGTGATTGAGTAAAAATCATGCGGATATAACAAAAATAGGACTCAACGTTTACAAGCGCCGCTTGCATGTATCGTTCGTATTTTCCCGTGTGTATCTGCTGCGTTTTAAACAATAATTCGCAAATAGATGATTAAATTTGTGCTTAATAAAGCACTTTTTCATCTCTTCGCAGTAAATTGTTTTTCTTGTGAACAAAAAAATACGCACACAATCGGCGGCAGATTGTATAACGTTTTCCCATTTGACGATATTCTGTCCCCATTTATTTTTGAAAAATAAAAGCACGAATGAAATATCAAAAGGACGTATCGATACGCGAGAAAAGTTAACGCTTCTGCTATAAATTCTCAGGAGAGATAAAGCTTGTAAGTATTTTCCAATAAAATCATTTTTTTCTTCCTTTCAAATTGCTTTTACAATAAACAGCGCTTCACAAAAACAATTTATTTATCCGGGTTACATCTCTGTTATCAGCGGGTTTCTTTGCAAAGTAACCAATTCAGCCGTGGGAATCGATTTTACCATGTTCGCCCGCGAAACGATTCCGTTTGCGTACCCATTCGGTTGCGTCTTCGAAAATATTTGCATAGTCGTTCAACAAAGAAACGCCTCGCACGTGAACCGTATGACGTTGCCCGTCTTTGTCACGGATTTTTCGCTCGGAGTTTCTGCCTCTGATGCGAGCGTGGAAAAGCGTTTCGTCGCCATTCTTGTGAGTCCCGTAAGATTCATACGAATGCTTTTCCGATATCCACGCGCGGCAACGACACGTTGCACGCGCGCAAAGTCCACGTCGTGACACGTCGCCAGCGATCGCTCTGATGCGCGCTCAACGTTATTTTCAATGACAGCTTCAATTCTAGAGGATAACTCGATACGTTTTATTCACGGGCGCGTCGTACGCACTCCGTGACACTGCATAAGCGATATGGATTACATTATAGAAAGCTTCAAAGCTTCGTAACATATTTATATTTGCAAAATCTTCAGAGCAGAAGTAGCGTACGTTTTATATTTCGCAAAATCAAATTTGTATATAGTTTCTCAATACGTTCTGTGTATATTTTATCTACGTGATTTATATTTTTAATATTTTTCTACAGTTTTGCGTAATAATCTTCTTTCTATAATTTATGTAACACTTTTCTCAGGAGTTTATCTAATAAATTAATTTTTGCTGGTAGCAATTGCAACGTAAAATAAGAAGTTGGGTGAATCTTGCTTTTTCACATAATAACGTGCATATATCTGCACGTTTTAGTAGTGAAACTAAATTGCATAATATCACTGCGCTATTTTGCTTCAGGTGAGCAAAAACGAAACTATAATTTGCTAGAAATATTAATAAGCTCCAGCGAGCACGGGAGCGCAACTTCTATTGTAGAAGAACTTTTTACTCTACTTTTTCTATAACGAATGCGATCCAATTAATCCTTTTTAAACACAACGTGCGCTGCCTTTCGCTGTCGTGCCAGCGAAAAATTTGTTTTTATTTGGTAATGGATTGAACTACATTTTTCTCCGGTCTCGCCGCTCGGATAAACATTTCTAATAAAGAACGAGTTTCCGGGGTTTCCTAGAAATAACATGCGTTTTTAAAACGCCGAATGCGTTTCAGTTGTCGCAATATCGTTCCGCGACATATTTGCCGGAAGAGAGACCCTCGGAAGACTTATTGTGGCGGAAGAACGAAGTTCTCTACACGAATGGTATTTTCGTGTGCGAAGAATGTCTGGAACGATATATCTCGTGCGGTGAATAATCGCGATTCAAAAACAAGAAGCAAGAGAGAAACGAGTAGCAAAGAGAGAAAGAGAGAAGAAGATATATTATTCGTCCGAGCGCGGCTGGCTGACAACTTAAATTACCAGCTGGTCATGCGTTGCTTTCATATATGCGTGTATGGCCTCGCGTATAAATATACCAGTATGGAATGCCCGGGATGATCCACTCTGTCGTAATCTTATTCCCCGATTGGACGAACGAAGTAGTGAAGCGACTCAACTGCACCACGGACGCCAGTAGAAATAGCGAATTGCGTGCGCCGCACAGGCACGAATGGAAGCAAACTGTGTACAGATCTCGCAATTACGCTCTATTGCACGGAATATTGAATGACAGTGTGAATGACTGCACTGTTATTAGTAGTGTGAATAGTCTATATTTCGATCGAGCGGTCCGACGTCAAAGATCTATCATATTTGTATCTGCGCTCGTAGTACGATAGTTGTATCATACGCGTGTCATTTATCTCTTCGATATTAATCTCGTTCAAAACAAAGTTTGACAGATTTTTCACAATTTTGTTTTATTGCTCTGGTGGCAAAGCGATCTAACTTTCAGTAACAGTAAATTACAATCGCTTTTTTGCGAATATTCTTTGTGTTATCAATATGTATATATTGTTGCGATAGATACAATAAATTAAAAAAAAGAGAGAGAGAAGGAGATTAACAATTAACAAAGATAATATGATTTTTTCCAATTTACCATTGGGTCCAATTGTGTGTATAAAAGTAGAAAACTACTTGTAGAATGTAAATGGGAAATAAAGGAAAAAGAGAAAGGTCGATTCGGCCGTCGTCGTGAATTACAGAATAAATTACCGGGTCGCCTCGTTTGTATCGTCAATTGTGTGCTTGTAGTACTCCACTTGGCTGCGCGAGCGCATACAACGGGATTTCACCCGTTTTGCATGAAAATAAACCATCCGGTAGCAAGTAGCACTATCGGCAAAGGTAAATTTTGGCCGAGCTAAAAGCATTTAGAGATACGCTCGCTTTCGTATTGCCTTCACGCGTCTATTTATTCATACATCCACGAGTAAGGTAAGAGAAAAGTAAATAAGAGAGAAAGAGAGAGAGAGAGAGAGAGAGAGAGAGAGCGCAGGAAAAATAATACCGATTAAAAGAAAAGAACACTATCGAAATTAAAATTAAAATTCTTCCTTAGTATCTTTAGAGTTAAATAGAAAAAGAATGGAGAGTGTATACCGAGGGCATAATAAGCAGAGGCAGAGAACGGGAAAGCAAAGAGAGAAAGGAATGAGAAATCAGGAGAAATTACCGTAGAGCGGTACATCCGGCGATTGCGGTGTGAGATATAAATTATTGTTTGTTTGTTGCACGTTTCTCCCTGTTACGTTGGACGACGGACGGAGGATAGCGTGAAAGTACAGGGTGTCCGCCCTATCTCGTATGAAAATAAAGCACGGGAGTGTGAGTTCAATGAGTACAGGGGCGTGCGCGGGAAGAATGAGAACGGACAAGTACGAGCATGTGCGGTCACGAGTTAACTGTTGAAAAGCGGTTATAAATAAACCAACGCGGTATCCTCGCGGCCACGATGTCACTTCTCGCTTCGCCTTGTCGCATTTCGCGTTGCGTCGTGCAATTTCGGGCGCCGTTCATGAATGTTTTACGACGATACCGCGCCAACGATCCGAGCTTCACTTCCCTTTACGAGTATGCATGGTTGCAAAAAACGCCAAAGGCGACGATTTCCGCTGCACGTTTTTTGTCGATGAATAATAAGTGGATCGCGATTTTGCGCGTTACATTTTGAAGATTTCAAAAAAATATAAAAAAGCTAATAATTGTAAATGATATAAAGCTAATGTTGAAGTTGAATTATTTATCGTATCGCAAGCTGGATTTACTTGATTGTTTTTTTTATCTAATAATAAACTTTTTCTTTGATATTAATTCTTAATGAACGGCGGTATCGTAATTGATATTTAGAAATTCTATTAGCGCCTATAGAGCCAAACGAATTCTGTGTATGTATATGCATTTAAGCGAATCGAGTGAAAATAACATGCAAACTTTGCAATGGCGTCCGCTGCGTTAAGCTCTTCCAATCCTATACGGTGGGTTTGGTTGTGCATGTATACGTAATAATTCGGCTCCCATCAAACCGTTTTCCATGCAACTCAATGGACAAGTGCTTCATCGAAATTTGTCAACTGTTTGTAATTGATTCTGCCGAGCATTTCCATAAAATACCAAACGCGAATTTCTCTATATCTATTTTTTTGCTATATAAACAACCATTTGCACTTTAAATGAATAGACGCATAATTGCAATTAAATTGCATAGAATAAATTTTATATTAAAACTTTGTGCTTTTCTGGATGAGTGCGTACGCATATGTGTGTATGTGCGCGCGCGCGTTAATTTAATTTGATTGAAAAGCAGAATTTAACTTAAAAGTGGGAATAAAAAAATTAATTTATTAAAAAGAACAAAAAAAAAAATAAATAAAAGCCAATTATACGTAAAAACCTATTTTTAAAATGAGTTTAGAATGCAAGTTCTACAAGACAACGGCTAAGGGAAAAGAAAAAGAGAGAAGCAGCAATTGTACAAAAGAAAAAGGAGGTTACCGTACGGAAAATGAAGAGCTATAGGGACAAGGGGATGGACTGTATAGGGCTGTTGATGCTTGAAAGGAAAGCTAAATAAGCGCGAATGCCTCGCGGCGAGTGCCAAAACAACAAAGCCATTGTCCGCTAATCGCCGATCTGCCATCAAGCGATTCACAAAGAGCGTCGGAAGATTGCCTGGAACTTGAGAGCCAGGTCAGGCCAACTACTTGAACTATTCTGTTCTTTTTGACATGACTTAACTCAATTGTGCTTTGATTTGGCGTGTGGATTCCAACAGACGTGCATGCGTTTTCATAAGCGCGCATGATTTCCGAGAGAAAATACGAGAATAAACAAAGACGAACGAAAAGTAATGCACACTACGAGACAATAGAAATTTGTCTCTGTTATTTTTCTAATCAATCAAGTCGGAGTGTAATAGAGAGAAACAAAAAAATATAATGGAACAAAAAGAAGAATAAAAGAATAGAAAAAAATTTCGGAAAACAATGTGTTTTGCGAAGAATGCAATTTTATGTGGAGATGTAAATTGTGCAATTTTTTTTTGTACAAAGCAGTTTAATATAGAAATTTTATGTATAGCAATAAATAATTGTGATTTGTGTAACTCCGACGCTGTATCGAAATATAGAAATCGCGTTGTTTGCATCACAGTATTTTGTGATAAGAAACACCTGCACTTCGACTGTGAACGATAAAGATAACAGTGGAATCATACAGATGTAATATACGGTGATAGTGTTGGTGTAACGCTATTTCGAAATGGCGTCAGCCGGTCGGAGTAATTTAGAGAACCAATTACAACGAAACGATTAGACCATCTCTCAACAGCAATAATATATAACGACGGCACATCTGTAACATTACGACGGTTATTACCGCGAGACGATTATGGTTGCCGTGGTGCGTTGCGGAGACATATTGTCCTTCGACAAATACGTACCGATCGAATTGATTTCCTTTGACAATATCTCAGAAGAAACACACGTTCTTATTAAAAATATATTACAGTAATATGAAAAATATAAGTTCAATGATTAATTTTAAAATTTTGTAATACTAGCACAACACACAGGCGCGCACGCTGTTATTATTTTTATTTTAACGTGTTGTGCCAGTAAACACAACCTGTCACCGCGATGACAAGTAGTATATACGTCTTACAAACCATATAATACACATAATGTACATATAAGAGATGTCAAAAATAACACTTGAAAATCAAACTCGAAAAATAGAAAGAGGGGGGAGTGGAAAAACAACACGTGACTAAAGTAAGGTCACGTGACAGAGAAAAGAGTAAAAAAAATATATATATTATATATAATATTCTACATCTATATACATATAATATATATATATATATATATAATATTATATATATTGTACCGGTATATCTGACCGATGAAGTCAGTGACTTCAGCGTAGTCACTTGATCAAGGTCAGTGACCTTGGCGTAGTCACGTGACTGTAGTGTTTTTTCTCTTTTTTTTGTCACGTGACTTTAAAAAACGTAAAAATACTTTTTGTTTTTTAGTGTTTTGTTCTGAAGCGGTTTAGACTAAAACGAAAGTGATCGGTTCAGTCGTTCTTGAGATATTGCTCCATGAAAATCTCTTTACTTCTCAATCGCATGATGCAATTTCGCGTATAAGAAGCACTACCGTGCGTCTTGATATGTACGACATGAATCGAGAAACACATCCTAGAAACGTCCAATCAGCGTCAAGATAAAAGTGACAACAATTAATATTGAGAGAATCGATTGTGATTATTTACACACGCTTTTTCTGACAGGTTTGGTGGAAAATATTAAGTTTAAAAATATATACCTTTTTTTCTCTCTCAAAACCTCGTGTGTGCGCGACAATTTTGCGAGTATATGGGGACGCGAACAGCCGATCGATTAATCGAACCATTTCGTTGCATTCCACGCGACAGAATTTGCCAGCAGCTTGCGAAAATGTGGGGTTACGGTAAAGCACACCGCGTGCCAGAAATCTTTACCAGGGGTGACAAGCGTGCAGCCATTGGTGCGTGTAGTGGTAGTGAGTTACGCAAAATTACCTCTATGTGCGGTTTCGTGCACTCTTGCTCTGGATTATCCCGGTACGGTCCGTGTAGGAATCGACGTGAAAGAAGAGCAAGGGATGGATCGGAGGTGACAGGTCGCGGTGACGTGAGCTACGTGTTGGCGTGTCCTGTTTGACCACGGTATCCCGTCCGGTTGGATGCGTCGCAACGACCGGCGCAACTTCGTGTCACCACACTGGAATTAATGCGTTCGTTTTTTGTTCAGCTTGGCGGGAAGAGAGCGTTCAGTGTATACCGCGAAGCACACGTACGAACTCGTTACATATTTTGTTTATGCAAATCCATGGATTCGTGTGCATTTTAATTAATCCGAACGTTTTGTATTTTTCATTTGCGCGATGAAATCGCGCGATTTCGTAACTTCGATACGCAAAAGACTCGTGCAACTCTCTCTAATACGTATATCAAAACTACAGAATTATGAAAAAAATAAGTAAAAAATGATAAAGATAAATAAAGGTATATAAATATAAAAATAAATAAAAAATTATACTTTATGGTAATTAGGTTCTTTTTCTCAAATATTATTTTTGCACGATTAACCGTAGCTCTGTGTGTAACTGCGCTATAATTAACTTTAAAATGTAGTACGTTCATGGAATGTATAATTAACGTCTCCCACACAATGCACACGTTTTGATTATATCATCATAATAACCGTAATAATCGTGCGAAGATGCACTATCTGCCCAATGCGTTTACATGACGAAAGGAAGGAGATCCGGACGTGCAGTCATAGTTTGTGAGTTTAGTAATCATCGATTTTCACATATTCACGGTGGATTTACTTCTACTTCCTCCGCTTGCCCTAAGTCCGTTAATAAATTACCGTGATGTCTAAGTTCCGAGGATATTGCCAAGTTCGGTATTTACCTTAATCTAAATTTTCGATGAACATACCCTGGGCATCGCTAATTGCCGGAAGCTGTGTATCTTGATATTCAATCAGACTATGTTCTATATATGTAGAACGCGTATTAGGTATGTATTACGTCCAGCTAGCACCACCTAGCACAAATATCGAATGTTCCTCTCGTGCCTTGAGGATGCGATAGTACATAATCTTTGACGACGATATATGATGAGTTTTACTCATATTCGTGTAATTAGAAATATAGAAATTACGAAAAAATCCAAATAAAAATAGTAAGCGTATTTTATCAGTGACAAGTACCACATAAAGCTTGTAAAATTTCTTCTAATATAATTGTTTAAAAAAACTCGAAGTATATTTAAGTAATAATAAAATTATTTGTATGACAAGTGTTTCAATCTCGTACTTAAACAGGAAGACGTACATAATGTGTTGAACTATGATATATTGCAAAATATATATACATTGCAGTCTATATTTATCTTTGAGTATATAAACTTCATTTTGAAGTATAATTACACAAAGCGTCCTTCCCCTCCCTGTTTTGCATAAATTTCATGTAATTTCTTAGTTAAGTATCCATCGATACTTTGTCAATGTCTGACAGTAATGAACGCGCATGGAACGGCGTAATGACCGGAAAGGTCTCGCCTGGGTTCGCGTCATTATGACTTTAATGAGATTCGATAACGATAAATATGATACGTTCAATCTACGAAGCATGCGGTATCTCTTCGTATCTGCGCCAAATTATCGTTAACTTTGAAACACAATGCTTCGCGAGCAAACGAGTGAGAACATTTGTTGCAATTAATTTCTCATATATCTTTTGATTTTATCTCGAGACTCGCGCATTCTTGAAAAAAGTTTGCAAGAAAATCTTTTGTTCATCAGAAATAAAATTTATAATCAAATACGAAGTTCATTAAGTAACTTCTCGCAAAAGATTTTCGCAGATTTTCAAACTCGATCTTCTCTTTTTCGTGGTAAATGAAATTAACGTAGAATTGGACGACACGACAATTGTTCGAGGGAAGAACTTCGATATCGCGCTTATTCCTTTATAAATGCGAAGAAAATTAATAAACTGTCGGTTTACAAGTTCCGGAAATTAGTGAGGTAGTTTAATTAATGCTCTACTGAATTTCAAATCTGTTAGCGAATATTTCTGTACTTTGCAACACGTTTCTATCTCTTTATAAAACAGCAAGGCCATCTTATCATAGTGTTTTCACTTGCTGCGGCGCTTCTATTATACCGTCTCGTCTTTTTGTTTGTTTTTATATATATGTACATATATATATATATATATATATATATATATATATATATATGTATATATATATAAATATATCAGGTGTATTTTATTCAACATTCATTAAATTTGAGACCATGTCATTGGGAGCGGTTTCCCTTCCTGGTGCGTCCATCGGGATTTGTGTCAGTTACGATGCTGCTAATTAATCACGAGATACTTCGCTTCTTGTCATCGTTATCGTTTCACGTTCTAACAAATTCTATCTATAGCTTGCGCATGAGTTGCTTTACTTGAATTCGTTCTAATTATTATTCGAGTTTTTCGTAGATATTTTGAATATAAGTTTTGTGTTTTTTTATATTATCTAATATATTTGTAACAATTAATATTTCGAACATCGTATAATTTATAACACACTATGTTACTCTGTTTACGTTTATTAAGTTGATATATTCTTTTGTTTTTTAAAGATAAACTACTTTACAAAAGTAAAATTCACCAATTTTACACGTATGTAAGTACATATAATTTAAATAAAATAAAAAATTAGAAGAAAAATAAATTTTTACACACTAAAGCTTAGAGTATTAACTCGGATTTTCAACCTCACATTTGCATTAAAGTGTTAACGGCATACTTAACTTAAATGTGGGTTATTAATGCATGACTCATTTTATTATTAATTTATATTGCGCCAACTTAAATTTTCACCTTCTTTTCGCACGCGTGTTTCACTCCATTGCACATTTTCTACTTTAGAGGATTATTTCCGGATGTGTTTCTTTAAAATTAATCTCTCGAAAGTGCAAGGATTATGAAAGAATCTTAAATATAGTGTTTTTTAAGATGTTGAAAATTCTCAAGATATTTTCACCGTTTATAATCAGCGGTGCATAGTTGAAGAAATATGCTCTTTTTAGGTAATAAAAGAAGATACTATTACATAATAAAAAAAACAACAAATTTACAATAATTAAATTATTTATGTTCTTTGCAAATTAAGTGATACGGTGTATTGCTTTCTACAAATTTACTTTGTCTTTATTTTTGTTGTACTTCCTCTTTGTTAGACAAGTCAGATTATATTTGACAGGTGAAGATGTAGTATATTTACGCTGTCACGGTTGTTTACCTGCATCCAAGTAGTTATGTACTGGATAAACAGCTGTGTTCTCTATCTCTCTCTCTCTCTTTCTCTTTCTTTCTCTCTTTGACATAACTTACAAGACGTGAGTCGTGAGTTCCGGTTTTTTATTTTAGTACTTACCGCTGTAACAGCAGGTAAAGTCAAGATGGATCGGCAGCCGCTTGATCTCGCGACTTAAATGGCGGACTCTTAGCGACTCGCGGATATAGAAACTCGCTTTCTATTATCCGGTCACGCCGAGATTTTGCCCCCGAGGGCGACGTCATTCGGAAATTGGAAAATATATCTTCTCTGCAAAAAGGTCAACTCGATACAGCACTGCAGCGAGGGATTTTTCCGGGAAGCTGCTTACGACCGTTTCGTCTGATTTATCGCGTGTGCGCGCCGCGTTTTACCGCGCTTTACTATGGTCGAGCCGACGAAATTAAGTATCTCGCGATAAGTTCCTTCCCTCTCCCGATATACTCCCGATGCTTTATTCACCGTCGGCTGTTTATTATGCCGGTCCTCCTGACTTTATGGACTGCAGAACTGCTACCTACAGACCGAATAAAAATACCTTGTATGAAGTTCGAGATTGGTTTTTTTTTTTTTTTTTTAACACAAAAAAACCCAATACAATGAGGTTCTTAGAATTATAGAAGAGAATTATTTCCTTTATTCATTTCCGGTTTCGGACAAGAATTTATGGACGGAATATAAATTTCTCATTCAACAATTGTAAAAAAAAAAAAAAAAAATACAATATCGCACGTTGATTACACGACGTTACATTGTAACTGTTATTTACTTTCTCTTTTTTTTCTCTCTCTTTCCTTAGACAAGCATATAAAGCACTTATAATAGTAATAAATGTAGCAAAAAGTAGCTTGCACCTTGTATTTAAAGCTCGTATCAAAATATCCAATTTCTTACGTTTATTTTTACATAAAAGATATCTTTGTATCAAAAACAATATTTGACTTAGATTTACATTGCTATTTATATCTTTGCAGGACAAGCATTACACTAGATTCTGTTGAAATAAAATCCTTCTTGAAGCGAATAAAGTTACGCGAGACTTTTTCATTGCGTATTTGTATTTTGGATTTATATGTATAATACATTGAATTTGTGTGGTAAATATGAAAGAGAGATAATTGTAATGTTTGCGTGCGTAATTATAATCAGGATTTATCAGCGATTATGTATACGGACAAAATTAATTCAACGTAAAGATCATAACAAAATCCGGTTATTAACTAACGTGTACAATACGTTCAGAAACTGTAAAATTTAGTAATTGTAATTTATTCTATAATGCACACACGCGTAAATGTTTCGGAAACCGTTTCGTTACGTTAAAATTTTCCGGCTTAAACTAACTACATCTGATCGCGCATATAATTTTAGAAAATATATATCGTCGAAGTTGCGCAATTTGCGCATTACATGAATTTCATCGGCTAATTTCGAGACTACAAACCGTTACAATAATTATTCACGCAATTATGAATCTTCTCTTTTGTCGATTTTGAACTTGATTGAATTCTATTTCAATTTCGGGATACGAACTTAGCTACTCCTGCTGTACGTTGATCTGGAAAATCCTGCAAAAACTCGCTCGCGCAAATTGAAAAGGGATTATCTTCGTAAAAAAAAAAAAAAAAATATGGATATACGCGAATGATACGAATGATGTCACAGCAATCTGATAAATCAACAAATATTAACGTGCAGTACGTTATCAAGATCGTCGTATGACATTTTCCGAAAACGAGCACCTAATGTATGTGTGTGCGTAACTGGAATCTCGCGATCGTTCGTCCCGTATATTTATGATCTATTTCAAAAGTCATTATTCATTGATGATCGTGTTTATAAACACGGTATTTAAAGTTACTGTAATGTTTGAAACATTCGCGGTGTCAGTTGATTAGGCAAATCGATGTGTTCTCGTAAATGTCAGTGGGAGCTTAACGATTACTAGACCCGGACGTGATCACAGGATGTATACGAATAATACCGCAGAGTGGTTTCCGCGGAGATCGAACGAGTCCCATTACCTGCGAGTGCAACCGAGTTCTACTAGCAGGTAAATGGTGCACGCAATTATACCCATCAGAGAAGCAAATGCAATTTCGAAACGTGACGAGACGGCGTAGCGACTTGATCTCTCATTCTCTCAATTTTCACGCTCTTGTTAATATTTGGATTTTTATTTTTTAACAATATAAGTACGCGGTGTATCTTTTAAGTTCACATTTTGACCCGGAGACTTTTATCGCAAAATAACAAATTTTGATCTATTTTATTCTCATTTCTTTCGAGATACAGAGAAATTGTAAAGCAAAATCAACGAGTGCACTTATTTTTGCGAAATAGGATTCTTATATCTGGTACAATCGGCAATTTGATTTAACCCAACAGAACTTTCTCGACATCTCTCACTTGCCAATCCGGATTGAATCCGTTCACCGCAGGATTTAATGGCATAACAACAAGAATATTTCTATCTTATTTCTCCCGATGTACTTGGTACTCGCGCAATGTCCATTCTCGAAGTTTCCACGCGCAAAGCTTATTTCTATTTCAAAGTCGTGTCGCTCGAAGTATTTTGGTCCGAAGGATTTCCTGCGTGAGAAGAAAGACCGCTATCCAACTTTCATCGTAATGCGACGAGTTGCTGCAATACGTTACGAAAGTAATTTCTAAAGTAGAATCGCGCGCGCTCCGTGTGTCCGGGCGACATATGCACGTACGAGTTTATTCGCGAGTGTGTATAAGAATTGAACATGGATGCACACAACAAGCTGTACAATAGCTGATTCCGTGTTAAAGATCCTATGGCAATCCTCCTCTGGAGGCAGTAATGAGAGGGATGTGCGCTCTAATTTGGTTCTAGTGCCCCGATTATGTTTTCTCGATCGATTCCGGGACATTGAACGCCGCACGAAACGTTACCGAAGACAATCACGAGTATCGCTGTTAAATGACGCATCGCTAGGACGTCAGTTCTGATTTAGTGACCTCAATCTGCACCGTTTACGATAATTGCTCGGGCGGGTTTGATTAGCCCGTCATCGATCAGACCGAATACGATACTGCCTAAAATTCTCGCAAGTCATCCGCGACCCAAATGCATTCGATTTACACGCACGATGATTCCGACGCGTTCATTTTTCACTTTGGTCGGGATTATTATGCAAAGTCGTATATAACAGTTACGTTTATTACTATTACGTTCGTTATTTTGTTAAACGAACAGATTATCGGAGTCCATTTAAAACTGATCGTTTTCCAATTTCTCTTTCTAGTTACAAGTATACCAATCAAGCAAAAATGTAACATCAAACAAATTAAATGGTTAAAATCATAGACGAGTAAATTTTGCTCATCGTTTCTTCTTGCGCCTCGTTCTTTAATTAACGAACTTGTTGGTAATACGGGATTGATTGCCTGGATGTTAATTTGGCTCCGATAGGAGCCGTTTAACTTTTAATTGGAATCCGAAGTGGCGCGAGCAATTGGTGTTCATGATTACCAACCCGATTATCTATTTCCGGTATGAGCGCCAGATGCATCGTCGAATTAACTTTCACGCGAGTTCATCAGCCGAACCGAGTCGTAGAATCAAGTAACGACAAATCGCTGAAGTAGACACACCGGATGCATCGTTCGCACGGTAATCGACGTCGAGCTAACTATAATTATGTCCGTCTGAGCCGGTAATTAATTCTGGAGCGAGAGATGATTAATCATCATGGCTACGCCGCGCGATGTAATATTTTACTGAATCTTTCGACAAATATTTCTGCTTCCTCATAGAAACGGAAAATCCAGGCAATCAGATTGTGTTTATTTTTTTCTGATTTTCATAAAGCGCGCCACTTGTGCTTTTAATCACATATTTGAGCGGAAATCCGTTTTTTGGTTTGCGTAAAGCTCGACGATATTGAGATATTTTCAGACGAAATATTGTAATAAAAATCCTATGTAAAAGAAAGAAGATTAACAATTCGTACATGTCTTGAAAATCGTTTTAAGCGAATAACTAGAGTTCGGGTGTGGCTCGGTGCAAAGCCACGCCTGTGAGAGAGGAAGAGAAAGGAAGAGAGAGACGGAGAGAGAGAAGCAGCTCGGCGGTATGTCGTAAATCGGTCTACACATGTATCCTAAGCCGTAGGCAACGATACACATGAACAATTATTTGCAGTTTGCAGTGGATAAGCAAAGACAGACAGTTTTACCACATACCGAAAATACCAAAGATTCTGTTTACGCACGAGTTGCAATGAAAAACAATCACGAATATGTAGACGTGAATTTCACGCTTTCCTATGTAGATTTCGGTCAGTGGGTGTGTTTAGTTTCACACAGTCGGGCGTTTAAAACGGTTTAAGCAAATACATTGTTTTAAAAGTTCTACGAACTCTCTGCGGACGCCAGATAGTTTCCGTCAATGTGCGGAAACGATCGAACTTCCGAATAATGTTCCTAATCGAATGTGCGCCGGTAAATGGGGCCGAGGATTGTAAAATTTTATATTAGAATGTTAAAGAATCTTCATTTTTGAAAGAAAAATATTTGATAGTATCGAAATTAAGAAGTGCTTGTGATATTTAATATCTGTCGGTATGTTCTGTTTACTTTGAAGATTTATACACACTATTATTTAAAAAACTGCAATTATATTTTCACAAATCAATTTATTTAATAAACAAAACTATCAATAAGAAAGATTTCTACAATATATTTGTTAGTGTCATTCTTTTTCTTTTCTTTTTTTCGTCATTCACTTTTCGAGCTTATTTTCTGAAACTAATTTCACCAGTTTTCAAATAGAAGTTACCTCGATAGTTCTCGCAATTATTGCTGTTAGATCTGGTGAATGGACAACGTTTATGTCCTTACAGTTCCATTTGGCTCGCGGAATTCTCTTCGTATGACGCTCTCGAAGACTCTTCCACCATGACGTAATTCTTTCGCGAGGAGTATCGCTATACCTGAAACGTCTTGAAAGAGACGGAAAACATCATGGCGCGGAAACAAGAGAGCCGAAAAGTAAAGAATAGCCTCTCGTATATGTGCGACTTCACGAGATAGAGCCAACCCGTAATTTGAGACCATCCTTTCTTCGACCTCTCGGAATTCGTCGCTGTGCAGCTTCGCCATCACCGATACTTAATTTTCTCCGAGTCTTCTCGTTCACGAGTTACAAA
The DNA here is from genome assembly GCF_002006095.1 of Pseudomyrmex gracilis. Classification (NCBI taxonomy): domain Eukaryota; kingdom Metazoa; phylum Arthropoda; class Insecta; order Hymenoptera; family Formicidae; genus Pseudomyrmex; species Pseudomyrmex gracilis. The sequence goes on along the minus strand of NW_018020825.1, from coordinate 38,872 downwards.
GATTGTTACCTGTCATTCGAGTTTTTGATGCTACACAATTTTCTTCAAAGATTGTATTTGGTACGAACGTCCATCTGCATTTTACATCTGCTGTAACGATTGCATTATATTACCGTACTTATTAAAGTTTGATTTTATTATTTGCTCAATTGGTTTCTTTATTATTATAATTTTTTTTTTTTTACATTTTTATTAAAGTATATTGCGTCATTAATATTTATATTTCTCGTTAATAATTCATAAGACAGAGAATTTTTTTTCTAAAAGTTCGAGACACAAATTCTTTACAGTTATTACGTTTATTACGTTTATTCCATTACGCAAAGTATGTTTATTATTTCATTTATTTTCTTTCCGTTCTTGTTACTGTATTCATTAAAAGTTTTGTATTATTTATTATTTAAAAACGTTATGTAACAATAATGAGACGACATGGTAATTGCAAAGGAAATAAAAAAAAAAAAAAAGAATAATAATAATCACGTAGCGTTTGCAAATATCCGCGTGGCAGTAGTCGATCTTCTCGAAATAGGCCGGGAAGATCGTTACTTCGTGACTTCTGCATTCAAAAAAAGGAACGACGGCAAAAAGAAGCTCGACGATATTAATGGCGCAACGACAGAATGGAATGCCGGAAGACGTTTATACGAGCGACGGCAGACAATGCCGGGCAATAAACCTGACCTGATGCAGTGAGGGTTTAGGTAAAATTGCGCTCGATAAAAAGACGTCTGTCGGTGATTTGTCGCCACGCGCGAAACGCCATTGAACAACTTCGTGGAAAGAGGCGTCCTAAGGCGACAAACGATTTGTTGCATTTACCGTGGCGCCATGAAGTTACAGAAACAAGCGGGATAATATGTCGCGACGTCAATTTAACGCTCATCAGCACACGGATTGTGATTCGTCGAGTTCAACGAACGAAAGTATCGACGACCGAAGTTTTCCAACAGTGTATAACTGGGGCTGGATATATCTTTTCTCTCTTGGCGAGGAGGAGCGATAGGTTACGACAATTGGATTGTTACAGAAGTTCTGTTCTGCAAGAATATACCTAACGTATAGCGCCTCCAATATTTGATTTATGACCAATACATTCCAAAGTAACGAGATCTATATACACAATTTTGCAAAAGAGGGAGAGATAAAATTTGTTCTCGCGCATTCAATACGTTCGATTACATTAATGAATGAAAGTTTTCGCAGAGTAAGAGACTTACTTTGCAAAACGAGCTTTGCGGAATTATATTCAGCTTTTTCGAGTTTTTTCCATTTATATAATTTTCTCTTTCTCTCTTTTTCTCTCGTCTTCTTGATCTTCAAAAATTTTCTGTTTACAAATTGATAAACAAAAAATACTTGCTCAAAAAAAAAAATAAACTGTTATTAAACATTGTCAAAAGAGACAACTCTCGAGAGAATTAAAGTAGTATCATTCTGCGAATGTCACTCCATGAAAGTCATTAAAAGTTTTATCCCGTCAATGGGATTGTAACCACAAAGCCTTTTGTTGTACAACGAGAAAGTGAATTCATTTTACTCTTTTCAACATTGTTCAATAAACTTTTAATTAGCTATGTTCTATTTGTCTGCGTATAATACCTTGTTATATGCTCTTCATGCGATGGATATGGCTATCGCTAAATACGTCGAGAACTCGAAACGATAATTGGTTAAAACCACCGATGCGTGTATGACATTAATTGCTAATTGCCGACGTTTGATGCGCGCTTTTTGATTCTACGAATATTCATTTTTTCCGCATAGCCATTTTTGTTTAAAAACGGCGCGGAGAATGAATAATGTAATAGCCGCCGATATTTCGCCGATAAACGCGTTGGTGCGCGATATATCGTTTCGTTGCGCTGCTGCAGGGAGAGAGAAACTGTCATTTCACGAGGTAGATAGCGATCACGTAGCGCGCGCAAAATTTTCGAGTAACGCACGAGCATACGAAATGGAAAATAATTCGTGTTTATGACGTGTGCAAAATGCGGGACAAAAGAAACGCGACAGGGAGAAACGTTCTGCTGTACTTTTACAAATATACATGCACATTAAAATATATAACGTAAATGAGTGCGCATTTTAAAATCCCCGATGTTATCCGTCACAAAATATAACGACTTATAAGTAATACTGACTTTTATGTCTAAACGCATGTACAAATATACAACGTTCGATTTGACATAAAAAAAAAAATTGCTGCTCACTTCATTGCTCAGTATTGAAAATATATTATGTTGAAAATCGCAATTTTATAACCGATACAACTTTCAGACTACAAGCGTGAGTACGCAACGAATTCTCGATACAAGAAACGTAAACCTATCCGGTATCATGTATTTATCGTTTTTCTTTTTCGTTGCAATCGCGGACGCACAGCTCTGAATTTTGAAGTAATGACAACACTGCCAAATCGCACAAAATACACTCGAATATCCATCGTCGAATCTGACTTTATCGGCTCGCGCAGAATCCAGACGAGCGCGCTTACGCTAATCCTAGATTTACAGGAATCTAGTCAAGAAGTGAATATAAAGTAAACGTACAATGCGAGAGAACTGTGTCTACTTCCTGTGTGGACTGATCACGTTTCAAAACGATCGACAAACTGCGAATGTTGACAAGAAAAATGGAACGACAGTTGGTGCGATCAAATGAATAAAATAAAATGACAGATAAATAAACTAATGATAAGATAATTATAAAACACCAGCTCGCGCGAAACGTTAATTTCTCTCATATAGTTTTTAACATCAGATATTGTCATGCATTATGTATTTACTTGTTGATATAACAATTTGTACCAGATGGAATATTAATATATACCACATCGATATCGAGACAAGGTTGAACGCCACTGTGTAAAACTCAATCGAGTTTGTTCGAGCACGTGTCCAGAACACGTTCTACTAGGGAGAAACGAACGAACGAACGTGTCTGGCTTTTATGGTTTCGTCGTGGACCATAGCAAAATTTAATCCGTAATTCAATACAATCGTTCGTATCTTCCGGCCGACAAGTTCCTTACTCGGCACTCGTGCGAGAGATAAAAATTAAAAAAAAAAAAAAAAAAAAAAAACACGCGATTTGTCGCTCCGAATCCGGTAATTAGCACGAGTCTCAATAGTTCACGGCTCAACAGATTATATCGGTAAACTGTCGAATTTTTTGCTCTTACAATACAGAACACGTTTTAATTCGCATGTATTTTCCACTCTTTTATCACGTTCAATTCGCGCAGTGACGAATTACTGTACAAGAAGTGTGCGCAGACATGCATGCATTGACTCGGCACACAACTTTTTACGTTTTTTTCTTTTTTTTCTTTTTTTTTTTTTTATCTATAAGCGACTTCTCATGTAGGGCAAATGCTCGTCTGACACTTGCCCGATTTGTCGCCGTTTCGATTTCTCGAATGCTACTTGTTTGCGTTAGGCGACCGCTACACAAGTCTCTCGGGAACGATCTCGCAGTTATGGACGACAGTTTGGCGGCACTTTTTCCGTGCGTTTCTCCGCATCTGAATCGGTCTGTCTGTCGATCTATCCGACCGTCATCTGACATGACGGTGCCGTCATGGGAATGTCAGTGCAAACCGATAAAAACGACATGTTGCTTTCCATTACTCGAGGTCGACAACCCATTGGCATTCGTGAGCAGCAATTAATTCCTGATTACTGACTGGTTCGATATAAATACATTCAATAATATATACAATAATATATATATAATACATAATAATATATAATAATATATAATACAAATATTCTTTGATAGTGATAGATTCACACAGAATAAAATTGTATTTAGAAACAAAATCACACATAATGCACAGTTATAAATAAATGCGTCAGATATAAAAAATATTACAAGTATACACATGAGTACAAGAAGGTAGTATAGCGATATCGACAGAAAAATTGCAGCGACCAGTGAATCCGTAGTAATAATCGGTCGCATCTATCACGTCCGATTTGCAACATTCAATTTATTCAAATTTATTTCCGTGCGAGGCGCATTTCTCATGGATTTTCTCCGATTTTCACGTGTGTGAAAATATTCTCTTCCAGTTGCATCGTCGTCGTCGTCGTCGTTGTAGCTACCGCGGCTTGGCAAACGCACATTTTTATTATTTATCGATTTTGTTCACTCGCGCATGGCTCACGAGAACTGTAATTTTCGAGGTGGACTGTGCGTTTAGTCAAATTTTGCGAGCAAAACCGCAACAATGTATTATTGAACAGAAATGTTCATAATTAATACTTTCTTCTGTTCCTTCGTGCCGACAATAGTTCATGCGCGTTGTTCTCATTTCATTAAACTTCGCGTGTAATATATTCTGTGAATTCGGTGTGTAAAGTGGGGCAAATGAATTTCATTGTTGCGTAGCGAAACGCACAACATTATCTTTGGCAGAGCGATTATTTTTGGAATTAAGTGCGAATTTCATGCAAGCGCATATAATAACAAAGAATCTCTTTGATTTGTCAAATACCATCGCGTAACGCACATCAAAGATTTTCACATAAAAAAGTATGCAGTATTGCAGTAAACGTTTAATTAAAAATACTAATAAAAATGAACATGTAACAAGATAGTATAACGTGAAACGGCTTTTGAATTTTTAATAATCTCAAAATTGCGACTAATGTATTCGAGTTACGCTGTGTAACATCACATCTTTCGCTATTTATGCATCGTTTCGAATCATTTATCAGTCGCCTCACGTAAGAATATTAATAATAAAAATATAATTTCTTACACTACTATAAATAGCATAAGTCAGTATTTAATATTTTAATGCGTTAATTACGACACAAAATATCGATAAAATATAATTTAACATATTATTAACAGATTATAATATATGTTTAATAAAATATTATTATTAGCATTATATTAATAATTACATTAAATTTACAACGTGACATTTTTTGTGTTATTAAACGCTTGTCAAATTCACTTATATAAGATATTGAAAACCCGTTTAGAATAGAATTACTTTTGAGTCTATATCCCAATATCGAAAACGTGAAAATCGCAGATCGAATAACCGGAGAACAAATACCGGACGGCTCGTTTTGCTGCCAATTATCGTTAGCTCTCGGTGTCGGGCTCGGCCAGCTGCGGGATTATTTGCCATTCTGGAAACTACGGCCGCCCATTGCGCCATCGTGAGTGTAAGTAGAACTGCACACGTCGACCAGTATTTGTTTTATGCGTTTCCGGAGCGCGAATACATAATGGCATTTCAAGAGGATTATTTACTCGACCAGAGGTGTGACAACGTATATCTAATGGCGGATTTAAACGGTGTATGGCCGCTTTGTGTGTGGTTTGCTATTATAATTTATCCCGTAACAAAGAACTCCCTCTCGTTTTGGCAAACATTTTCGTATGGATGGCGCATCCGTTCGCCGTATAACGTTAGCGATTGTTTCAAAAATGCGTTCTATTAAAACACGCTCTAAACGAGTCAACGGATGACACACAATGCGAAGTGTTTTAGTTATTCATCGATTCGCGGCTTCATTTTTCTGTCGCTAAATGTGCCGACACTAAAATGGTGATTTTTGCAAACACGATACGCAAAGCGATATGCCACGCGTATTTTCCACTTTTGCGCACAGCATTTTCTCGCGCAAGCTTACCTCTTGGTCACCATCAAATAAAAAAATGTCGCGTTTTACGTATGCGTTGCTTTACTTTTCGTATACGTCGCGTAGATCGTATCAATAAATTTAAATTTTAACTAATACTTTTTGCATAGCCAACGGCAACAATGATGTAGCGATCATGTTTTCTATTCTTTAATAGAATAAAAACTAGAATATCTTATGGATATATCATTTGGCATATGTATACATATCGGGAAAAAAAGTTTTTATTCATTTATTTCAAAAATAAAGAAATATTAGTTTTCGGTTGTTTGTTTCGCTCTCTTTCTTTTTATCGTGCACTACAAGCAATAGTTCCGTGACATAATATTTCTTGTTTTTATCTTCAACGAACTTTTGTTTTGTTTTTAACTCTGATACGTTTTTTTCGTAAACTTGACTTTTCTCACCGCGTATATATATATCGTTTAAATTCTAGCAATTTAATTAGCTGCGACACAACGTAACTATTTTTCCAGAATTACAACTGGTAATTGCTTTGTTCTGACCTGGCGCGCATCTATGTTACGGAGAATTGTCTTAACGTTACAACAGATAAGACCATTGCCTCTCGGATACTTGCGTAGCTTTCCAAGGAAAAAACTCGTTTTTCCTTCGGATTTGCCGCTCCTTCTAAATCCGCTCCCGACGTTAATACAAGCCCCGTCAGTTAATTGGGGTATCAAGTATTTAATGAAACATTTTACAATTCTCTTTCGGTTTCTTCTTGGCTAACATTTCTGTAGCTGATTACACGATATTGTGTGAAATAAAAAAAAATGTTGTAAACGAAGTTTTATTTTTCTATGTTAAGCAAAATTGAAAAGCTGACGCGCAGTTGGTAGCCCTACAAATTGTGTTCGTCCCAAAGTTAACACTTGAAAAAGATGCAACAAGCACGATAATAAGAGGAAAGTAGTCTGCTTGTTTGTGCATACACGCTTCGCCTAACTGTGTGCGCCGTCCCGTCCGGTTCGTCCCTACGGACTTCAGTCCGCTTCCGCATAATGGAGCGCATTATAAAACTGGATTATTCTGACAACGCTTTTGCGTCGTCATATATATATATATGATACATTGTTCCGCGCGCGTACATACGCTATGATATAGCTCTACGATGATTCTTTTCTTCGAAATAATTCCGAAAAACTATCGCAAAAATATTTTTGTGTTTACAATATACAAAATGTAGTATTTGTGTGTGTGTGTGTGATGTCTATTCTTCTATAAAGGTTACACACATTCGCTCTACTTCTTTCCAACGTATAAAAAAATCAACTTTATGCGAAAACGCACAGAATGCGAATTTAGGGAAATATTTCACGCACATTAATAATACGCGGTCCCCTATTAACATGAATTACGTGGAAACACAAGGCACTCATTGTTCACGTGATGTTTTTCACCCCGACACTATAAAACCTTCAGTGACTGTGAGTGATGACGATAAATAACATAAACGGGAACGTGTAGCATCTCGAGTGCATGCACGTGTTGGTTCACGCGACATATAAAATACTCACGTAGATTTGACAACTTTGTGATGCTCAATTTATTCAATTTAAGTATATCATTTGACGTAGAAATGACGATACATACTCCATTATTCATTATTTATCGTCCCTTCTATGTACGCTCCCCCGAAAAAGTCGGTCCGTATACACGGACTGCCATTAATGAGGCACTCAGGAGCTACATTTCCAATTAGGATGCATTACATATATGCACCGCATAAAGCCCGTAATTAGTGCGCCGGCGATACGGCGGCGCTTGCTACGGGCAAACCGAGCGTCGGCGAGCAGGACGTTTGTAAATGCGACTGTACGTCATGCTCTTATTGCGCGCCACTTATTAAACGCGCGCGCCAAATTTTGCTGTTTTGCAACGTTAGCGTGCTAACAAAACAGTACGTGTAATTTCCGCGGGATAGCTAAAAGAGCATCGTTCGGCTCACGGTTTCAGGTATCACGAGATATTCCTCGCACCATCGCGCGAGAGGTGCAACGGCCTGCCTATAAAATGCGCAAATATTCTGCGTAAAAGAACACGACTGCTCGGTTTTGCAGGATTTTATTAACGCGTGATAAACTCGGAAAAAAATTCGCGCAGTTGCGGATTGCGCGCGTTCCCATGCAGCATCTTTATCTGTTTTTAATTTCAAATCGAAATTCGCCGGGAGTTGATATTTATACGATGTTTCTACGTGTCTATATACGTATGTATTTTTTTCAAATATAGACTAAAGAATGATTACAATCTTCCGTGTTTATCGCAATTATTTGCGTTACTTACACGCGACAACAATATATAAATTGTAAATCGTTCGCAGCTACGTCGCAGCGGAATTGACAAGTTGCGAGTTAAAAGTTTCGAATTCGCGAGTTTACATATGAATACGTATGAGTAAAGTAAACTTCGAATTTCTATAGGAATACACGCGCGTGTACCATTCCGAACTATCGTATTTAAATGACTGTATTTCGGAAGTTTATACTTCGGACGTGGAAGGGCGGGAAAGAGAGAGAGAGAAAGAGAGAGAGAGAAAGAGAGAGGGCAATGCCCGAATTGCGCAACGAAGTTTCGTACGTATTTTGCGACTCACGCGAGTGTCTGGCACGTATTACGCGACGTGACGTATAAAAGATATCCGGTATTCCCGTAAAGTACACTTTGCAAAAATGTGCGCCTCCGTAAGTACCGGAGGCAGACGTTACTGCACGGTGCAAGAGAGTTCCTGCTAGATCTCCCGGTTAATGCATACGATGCATTTTCGCGCGCACTTATGGATCGGCAGCGACTGATGATAATTGCCGTTCTATCTTTATGACGGATAGACACCTTTTGGACAGGTTTTCAGGAAGCTTTGTCTGTTCTCTCGCGCACAAAAAAATCATTTCATCGACGTGTCTTGGTTGTATCAAAGTTACAAAAGCTTTTATCAATGAAAGTGTTCACACAAAATCCTGCCGCAAAAAAATTGTTATTGCATAAGAAGCTAACAAATTATTATTATTATTATTTATAAAGTAGTATTGGTTTTTACAATATACGTATGTGTTTTTTTTACGAAAAATATAAAATAATGATATTAAAATAATAGCAAATGCTTGTTGAAAATGAAAAACTGTTGTAGATTTTAAAATCGGAAAATACACATCATATAAATGATTACATATTTTACTGGTACAAAAAATAAGTAAAGCAATAAATTATATTAATCAAACTAAAAGTTATGATGCAATATTTATATTCCGTAGTGTATTCACGTAATTTCTCACGATATTTAATTTTTAATGTGCTCTCCAGTAACGTCGTTGTACATATGTTACTTCTACGCGCGTTATATCGCTATAACGTACCATACGACGCAATTGTCTCCTGTTATATTGTCTCAGCTGGAGCGCAGAAATTTTGCCGAGAATTTTGTATTCTGGACATATCCCGGATGCAAGTTTTATAATCCCCGATGCTGCTTGTTTTGTCATCGAAATGGCTTTGCAACATATCTCGAGTCACGATAAACCGAAGGCGCAAGCTGTGTGCCATATGCCTTGATCCTCATGCATATTCAAATCTGAATTGCCATATACCGTGTGTACATCGTCCATCCCCCAAATTCAACATTTTCCGCCCGTTTCACTTCATAGTACTTCCTCGCACCTTTATGCGCAGCCTTCGTCTTTACGCTTATCGTTTAAATGTGAGATAAAGGAGCCGAGCAACTGGAACACTTTACTGCGACATTTCAAGAAGTTAAACACAAAATTTTAATTATTCATTTCCAACAAGTTTGTATGTGTATATGAAAACTGATGGTTGTTATCAGACCAAACACATGTGCGTCGCATGTATGCTTAAACGAGATCATAAAAATGACAAAACGTCTTTCTGCTAAACTTGTATACTTTGAGTAATGCAAAAGTTATCTAATTATTTTTTCAAATATTCTCTCTCTTGTGCATTTTCGCGTACGTATAAATAAAATTATGCTCAGAGAGAATTTGATAATATGTTGCGGGATGATAAAAATTCGCAGAACTTCGACTGTTCTGTAGAACAGTCTCAAGCATAACTGGAGTTGGAAAGTGGTGCACACAAAATGCTAGGATCCCTCGAGATGAGGCTACAAAGAGCTTCCCCTACAAAACCCCTACGATACCACGTTCGCGCCATTTCGCTATTCTTCGACTAATGCTAAGCTTATAAAGTCTATGTGCTACGAGAATATATTAAGCCAAGTGTGGTATGTTGTTATACTGTTACCAAGTTTTCTTGGTTTTTCATTAATAAAGTTACTCCGGCATGAAGTTAGAATATATTCTTGAATTCCTGAATATTTAAATTGCCAGTTTTCAGAAAAGTTGAATCTGTAGTTCCTCAGGCGGTAAGAGTGTTAAACTTTAATTGAGTCTTCGAATCCTTGCATTCTAGGATTCAAGGCTTTAAAATTTTTGGATATTTAAATTTCGAAGTTTACGGTCTACGCAAACTTTGCATTTTGTCGTTTCTCGAATAAACAAAATAAAACCATATCTTTTATCTTAATTTCTGTTGATTTTCCAGATTTTCCAGATTCTAACGATCTCTTTTCTGCCGATTTTAAATGGCGTATTTTATTGTGCGCTCAAAGAGTGGTTTTATAGACTAAAATTACATTATTATAATATATATTCAAACCGTTAATATTATTATTTCTCTTATTAACTAATTTATAATCGATCTAACTCCTCTGGTATAAAACGTTCAATATATTAATTATTAAATAAAATTAGCGATAACTAGTACGCAATTTCGAATAATATTGCACGTATGAATACTGTATATTTTATAACATACACATAGATATTGTGTGCAATCTTTGTTGCAATGTAATTGAGTAATAAATGTTATACACAATTTACTTTTAAATAATAGTAAAATAACTCGTGATTTTCTAGTGAATAAGCAACGAAGCGACATTGTGATGACACTTTTAAAGCAGGCACCAAGTCTGACATGAAGAGATGGACGTCGAGGAAAGCGCTTGTGGCATAATTATCTCGATTTTATATGTGCAGAACTTACAGTGGCGCACAATGGCCAAACATATATGAATATGTTTTGTAGACGTTTCGCTCTTATCCCGCGAAACAACGCGGTGACGGAAGCGCGCGATCTCAGTAGTCGACGGGTAAGGATTACACAAATGCACGGTAGCGAATTCTGGAAATCCTGACGCCGCTCACCGCTGACGCGTAAGCGGCAAATCTCGCGCTGACGCGAGTGTGTAGTGTGAAGGCTTGTTGACCCGAATAATTGTTTTCCGTCCAAATAAAACAAGGTAAAAAATAATCAAACAATTCAGAGATTTCATCAATTAATCAGAGATTGACACAAATTTGGTCAAAAATAGTTTTCAAATTGTATTACATTTAATTTTATTCACGATGGAACACCGACATAAATTTACAGACGCATTGACGTGTAGTCTTTGTGAAGCAGAAAATATATTCATCACTTATCGCAGCTTTCTATTGTCGGATCCAGGATTTCAAAGAATATGGTTTATTTCTTTCCAATAATCTCACAAACATTGTCCTTTTCTTCACAAAAATCCTCGAGACCCTTCTATGTTATCGCTCACTCTCCACTCGACTCCAACGTCGAGGAACATCGTGCATCATTTCGCATTCTTTTCTTCGCCGTCCAGGCGGTTCGGTACGGAGAAAGGAAACGAGCTTCTCGAGAGAAGAGAGATACACATACCTAGTGTAATCGCGAGAGACTCGCGAATGGAAGCCGTTACGAATGTTTTCCGATGGTACGGGCTGCTACGGCCTTGCCATGAATATCTCCTCCGAAAGAAAGTACTTATACGCGCTTTACTGCGCGCGAGGCGAAGCGCACTCCGTTCTTATGCAAAATCCATTCGGGAATAGAAAACGAGAAAAGGCGCCGCGCCACCCTGCGCCGTCGCCATGAAACGTTAAACAAAAGAGGGACTCGCAAGCGAAACGAAAAATAAAACTGAAAATTCTCTGCAGCCGCGCGACGCGTTTCGCGCAATTTCGACATTGTGACGGGGATTTACTCCCGTCACATGATGTTGCAGAAGCAATAAAAGCTGCGCAAGAAAACCAATAGAACAAGGAGAGAATTACTCATCCGAGTCTCAGGATGCAAACGGAGACATAAATAAAAAAAAAAAAAAAAAAGAATCCGAAACACGCGGAAACATCGCGTATGTTGTACATGCGCTAATCCATGTGAGAATCGTGCTTTTTTACGTGCCGCGACTGATGATTTATCCACACACATGTAGATACACAAAATAAACAGAGTATCTACATCTGACTACTTGGTCTCGGATAGATGTAATGCAGATTTAAGAGAATTTTTGATTTAGTATTCACAAGGAGGCAGACTTCTTACGATCGCTATTATTCATTTATGTTGCTACACATATTGCGGTTCTTATTAAACTTCTAGAGTAGTTCTACTAACTTCTTGCCTGGAGCGCGGCACAACTTTCCTACTTTACCCAATTTTTCATTTAAAGCTGGTGACTGCACTATTTCAGCACCGAGCGCCAGATGACAGATCGATCAGTGACGAGATGAAGGCGCGCGTTGATGTATTTACGATCTCACATCCTCACGAGCGTTTTCTTATTTCCGTAAGAAAATGGACGAGAAAAGCCTCGTTACTGCCAGAGAAAATCGTCACTACGACGTGAACCCGCAGGAACAGATGCGCCGAAGTGGAGAAAAAGAGGCGCGAGACGTATGATCCGCGTTTCCATAAAAATTTCATGTCGACGAGGTCCTGCGGGACAACCCCAATGGAAAAAGCTTAGCGCGCACAAAAGCAAAAACGATCATTAAAATTCAATGCGCATCTCCGAACGGCGCACGAATGTCAGATCTCCCCGAGCGTTTCGCTTCTCCCACTTTTCACTCGTCGCATTCCTGCGTATTGCGACTAAATCATGACGGCGCACATCGTCAGTTTATATATGCGAGTGATATACATATGTGTGTACATATATATGTATACACATATGTATTTATCTATAAATATAAATATATATAGGTATATTGGTTTGCTTCAATAACGCAAATAGTAATTTGATATCGAAAATTAAGGAGAGAACGCATACTGCGCGCGTTCGTGTTGTTCAATTTGCGTTCCGACTGCAACAGGCTACACGATACAAATCGATACGAGTTTCAACACGCTATACAAGAGAGAACGAATAAGGCTTGCAGAAACGCCATATCCGCGATAACGCTGTCGTGAGTTTCACCGATATATCGGAAATTCGTGGATGCGATGTGGGATTCGCGTCCGCATCGGTCACACATTACACTCGAAAAGGAAGTCAGCCAGTCTGATAAGTTATGCGGAAAGAGAATAGACTATAAGTCCGTGTGTGTACGCTAACTGACGCTCTATATGCATTAGACGTATGCGACATCCGGTTGCTCGAAAAGGCCTTGACAGACGTACGACCGGAAGCGGTGACGCGTTCTGCAAAGTGGCGTATCCCGTTCTCTGTTAGCTACCGCGAGTCAGTAATTTCAGGAACAGTTCATAGCGAGCCGGGTAAATAGGTAAACGGTATACACCGCGCGCTGCGAGCATGTATAACGCAAGAGTTCATATACTATAATGTCGGTCTTCGCTGTCCTATTAAATTAATTCATAAAGCACTGGCAACGGAAAACAGAGAGATTCCAGATATATATATATATATATATATATATATATATATATATATATATAGATCCGAGATAATAATATAACAAAGAGCTAACAGATTAAACCTTGTAGGAAAGATAATACGTGAAACAATATACAATATTATATGTACGTAACATATATATTGTAAATTAAAAGAGACGGAGTTTCGTATATTTTTTATTAATGAAAATAATTATTGTGCCATTCCACACACATATTTATAAAAGATGTATCTTTCTATTGTTTTCTGATAACCATGTTATTAGGAGCAACGGCAGTTTAGTGGTTACCGTTAATTTACGCATCGAAATTGAAGCGGCAAATCGCGTTTACTGCCCTTACCACGGTGTTTAAGCTTACCACACAGCATGGATTACTGCATATATTGCTTCACGTGACGCATAATATAATTTAAGATAGATAATTGATTGTGTGTATTCGCGCAGCACAGAGATACACGTACATATAGATAGATAGGAAATACAACTGTGTAATTTTAAATGTAGAATCATATATTAATTACAAATCAAATGTTTATGAGACAGATATCGATAAGCGCAAAATTGCATGTTTTATATATACATATATATATATATATAATATTTAATTTTTTATATGTAATGTTGATAATTAAATATCGCTAAAGATTACGACTTATGTACATACAACGATAAATTCAAATTTCATGCTCTTTTGAAGTATCCTGGAATGAAATATAAAGCAAAAAGAGGATCGCACTTTACCTTTATATACGTTGCTTTGTCGTGCTTCCGCTTGACAATCCCTCCGCTCATACTTATAAACGTCCGATGCAACGCCAATGAATTACGTATACGCGACCGAACACAAAGCTCAGGAAAAATAGATGGAAAAATAACCGCGATCTATCTCGGCGTACGACAATCTGGAATAATGAAAGAGAGGATTTCCCAAAGGCGAATAAGGGATTTGCGCCGCTTACGAAATCTGCATCGCGGGATTAACAAATATTTTTCCAGGGCACGTACGTATATAGCACTTCGGCGTGGCACCGCGCTATGTATTTTCACTATATTCCTGGCTGTGCATTTTACCAACCTTGCGCGCAATCCGACTCGGTCCTACCTTTCGCGGAGCTCGTATATTGTACACGCACGGCCATTGTAGCTGCACGTTCATGGCTCTCTCACCGCGAAAAAAGCCCTCCAGCTGCAGTTTAAAAACGCACGCGGCCTCATTTTTTCCCCTCGCTCGTCTCCTACATTCCCAACGGCACCTTCGCTTGACCGACCATCCGTGTTGAAATTGCATTTGTTGCTTTTTTACTTCTGACCATCGCGATGTTGGTCCGGAAGAATGATAAGAGCACACAAGACAAATCACACAAATTGACATTTTGTTAGAGAATTTTAACAAAAGTACACACGAGCAAATTTTAGTAGAAAAATATTTCTATTAGAAAAATTAAGGTAAAACTTTGAACAAGTGGATTGTTCAAATTATTTGTGCAAAATTTTTAGTTTTACGTAGACGTGAAACAAAACTTCAAAAACATTACGTAGAATGGTAATAATCTTTAGCCCCGAAGAAAAAACAATCCAGAATAAACCGTGACCTGTTTTAGTCAGTTTGTTTATGCAGTTATATAAAAGATAAAAAGTTTGCGTACCGATTATTGTTTTTCTTATTTCGTTTTTCATGCAGCTGTTATAGCTCGTGGTAAAGCAGGTAAAGTAAATTAAATGAAGTGAGTCCGCGTGAGTGGTCGGACACTGCATAGTGCCGGAAAACAACTATAATGGACATAAATGTCTTTTCCTCGTCTCTTTTTAAATACAAGTTTTGCGAAATGTTACACACCGACTGTGTATACGCTCTAGCAGTTTGTAGTAGCAGCATTACGTAAGCGCGCCGCGCTGAATATAATTCCGAAATATATTACACGCGCGCTGAAATATATTCCGCGAAATACCAAGACGCCGTTCCTTGCTTCGTCTAGTTTCTTCCTTTTGTTACAGCTGCCCTCTGATACCGTATAAAAGCAAATGCCACCGTGTTGCGGTCAGATATCGCGCAAGAATTCAAGTAAACGACCTCGCTGATTTAAAATTACGTCCCCCGGGATACAAGCCTCCGACGTTTCGTCTGATTTTCGTCATAAATTATTGCGAGTTTTATTTCGTTTATTTTCGTTTGCGCTTATTTCACGCATACAAATCGGGTGGTTTTTCATTCGAAATTTCTTTTTTTCGAGAAAAATCCTTTCTTTTTTTTTATTATATTTGTTAGTATATTTGGTATCTAATTTAGGATCTAATGCTTTGTGACGTTTCTTTCTTACAATTCCGCATCCAATATCTCGACGTTGATGACCAGCTTAGGGGCATATCATCGCCTGATTCCATTAGCCCTCCCGTGCTCTCGCACAAGTCAACCATATCCCTCTATCATCGTCGATTTCGCGTTGCCGAGATTGGCGCGGCGTCGACGTCGACGCGTCGAGTTGTTTCCCCAAAATACAATTCTCTCGTAAATGAGGGTAGATATTCCGAATGATAGGCTGAATGCGAAGGTTTTGCGGCGTGCATTTTAATGAATTCGCTGTCCAATCTTGTTTTCCAGTAGCGCAAATACCTTTGGGAGAACAAAGAGAGAAGACGAAAAAGAGAAGAAGCCAGAGAGAGAGAGAGAGAGAGGGAGAGAAAAAGAGAGAGAGAGAGAGAAAGAGAGGAAAAAAAAGAAAGGGAACTGCAAAGGCGGTGGCGACGGCAACGAAGGGCGAGGAAGGCGGCGGGGT
Organism: Pseudomyrmex gracilis; assembly: GCF_002006095.1. NCBI lineage: Eukaryota > Metazoa > Arthropoda > Insecta > Hymenoptera > Formicidae > Pseudomyrmex > Pseudomyrmex gracilis. The sequence goes on along the minus strand of NW_018020825.1, from coordinate 22,711 downwards.
GAACCGGAACCGGAAATGGCTGCGAGGTGGCTGCTGCTGCTGCTGGCGCTCCTCGCCGCCCACACCGCGGCTCTTCCTGATTTCATCAGGATAGGTGAGTATCTTTCCCAGCTTCCCTTAGTATGAAAGCCGCGACCCTTTCGACCGCTGAATAGCGTCAGTAAAATTATTATCAATGTCTCGGTCGATAATAGTCGCGAGAAGAGAGACGCTGGCACCACTTGGTTTCGCGTGAAATAAAGTTAAGGCTAAAAGGGAAAAGAAGGTATATTATAAGCAGATCAGAAAATATCTCTCCTACTACTCCGTTAATTTTAAATAGATTGTAGCTCAACGGAATCTTGGTTCCAGTTTTCTAGTTAAAAATCTAGGTAACCCAATAACATGTACTCAGATTTTCCTGAATCAAATAAATTCGCGCGAGATATGTAACTTCTTTTTTTTTCTCTTTATTAAAATTTGAACTGATTCAAACGTATACGCGACGAACAAAGCTTTTAGTCTCTTATATTTCACATATCTAGTTTTTTTATATTACATATAATTCATTATATATAATACAATATCGTAACCGTATATATCATTTCTACCTTTTTCTTCTTCTATATTTCAGCTTTTGTAATCGTTAAAAATAAATTGTAGTTTTAATTTTACTTAAAGAACTGTTTTTTATTGTTTTTTTTTTTTTTTTTACTGATTATATTGCGTTTGTAGCGTTATTTTTGATTTGCACGTTAATGAACGCGTGGAGTTGCAAAATATCATTATATACGCTGTAGCGCGTGCAGCTTCGTGAAATCGGAAAAGGCAAATAATTGAAATTAACGATAGCGATAAAAGACTGGATTGCTAAAATAGTGTTCTGTTTAATTGACATTGATGTTGGTGTGTGTGGAAAACAGACAGCGGGACGCAGATAACATGCATTTTATTGATGCGCGACATTTACCGAAATGGAGCTGTGTCGTGTTGTTCGCTCGTCAAAGAATCCGATACTAACTATACTACCGCGCATGGTAGCGGTTATGTAGCACCGGGCATTTCATAATCAAATGTTAATCAGCATTTCGTGGATATATGATATGACATCATATCTCTCTTATGTATTATTGTACATTAAAAAAAAAAAAAAAAAAAACATACAAAGAACGTAATGTACATATGCGAGCAAAACGATACATCGAAGGTCCGAGTGCTCTCTGAACTTTTATCGAAACGTAAATTCATGTTGCACTCGATTTCCCAACGCTTTCTTTTCCGAAGTAGCGAGGGAGAGAAGCAGAAGCGGATCGATATACACGTACATGCTCCAGGGAAACGCATTTGCTGCGAGTTTTGATGCATTCGTTCGTGCTACATCCGCGCTTGTTCCGTGGTGTATCACCAATGGCGTGTACGGCCAATACTCTTCTGTATCGGAAAGGATAGAGCTGGGAAGCGAAGGAATTTACCGAAATGGGTAGGAAGAGAGACTTGGAAAGACACAAGAGAGAGAGAAAGAGAGAGAGAGAGAGAGAGAGAGAGAGAGACATCGTCAGAAATTCCTTTAGCTTGCATTACGCCGATTGAATTTTAAACGTTTCGCATTTCTCAGCTTTCTAATTTTTCCAGCATCTTCTCTTCGGCGCTCGTTCAATATTGATTGTAACTTTCTCTCTCTGTCTCTCTTTCTCCCTGTTTTTCTTTCTTTCTCTTTGTTGCTGCCGCTTCTGCAATATTTCAATCTGCCTTTTCCATCGTTATTACTAGTCAAACCATTTGCATAGTTTCTCTTGTTAAGAAAATTGCGTTTGCAAATTGAATAACTTGAAAAGAAAAACAAATTCATTTACAGTGTCTAATAAAACTATATGGCGAGAGTGAGCACAAATGATACACACACACATACACACACACACACAGATAACTTTGTAATTTTTTATCTTGTAAAAGTTTTTTGTAAATATGGAAAAAAATGTTTTGCGCATAGTAATTTGTATTTTTTACTTGCGTGAGTTATGAAAAAGTACAACTAGTCCTATAATTTGTATTGTACGTTTACAAAACGTTGTCTCTTTTGCGCTTTTGTAATTAGGAGTGCGAAAAACTTTTTCGTTTTAGAATGACAACCTTATTATTTGCTCGTTAGTATCAACGTTTTTATAAATGTTGCCTCATGGACCGTCAAACCGATGTCAAAATGAAAAGCGGAGCGCACACAGTGTATATTTACTTCTCGTAATTTACATACATAAACCGACGATGGTAAACTTGGCGTTTTTTGCGCACATAATTATGCGCAGATTCGATGTATAAAAATACTAGAAATAAACTCGGGTTTCGACATATTCGAGTGGAATCAATTTACTCTTTTTATTGCGTCGCAACGATGATTTAAAAGAGACCGCTTCTATAAGAAATAATTGAGTGTCAATCAATGTATTTACTTAAATTCTCACTTAAATTTGACAAGAAAAAGTCTAACATATTTACATAAACGTGAAATTTGAACAAAATATTTTCGACTATTTGTTTTATAAACAATATATATCTATTGCAACTATTTGTTCGACACAGCAATTCGCAATAGGTATTTAATTAACTTTTCGACAACAAATCGTTATATCCCAAGCGATTTTAACACATTTTTCAGTTCTAATTTCCTTTCTTTCATCGACAGAAGCTTTATAAATGTGTTTATTGTTATTTCCACCTCAACTAATTCGGTCAAAAATATTGAAATTTATTCTCTCGAAATACCGATTTTGCTTTTTCTCATTTTATGTCACCTTAACGCTATTCGGTTTTTCCGCTCTCGTTCGTGTTATTACGTTCATTATTGTCACAATCACCGCGGCAAATCGACCGACCTTACGAAGTACGTCTATGTGAATCGATAACGGGTCACTAACGAGAGACGTAAATCTATCCCGCAAATTCTATAAATCGCAGAGTCAAGCCGGCACAGCTGCTCGTACAGTTACTTTATGACGTACACGAGATTAAAATCAATTTATGGCGCCAATTTCTCCCGACCGAATGAATTGGAAGGCGCGGAATTTCAGCGGTCTGCCCGAAGAACTCTGTCGAGAGCACTTATGCGACGCGAAATGAAATGATAGTAGACAGTAGTAATTATTTGCGTGTCAAGTTTATTAATCAAATAAAAATAATTTCGTGAAGAAAGAAGCACGCGAAGTGAAATGAATCGAATTTAATAACGATAGATATAGTCTACGAAACAAAATTTATTCCCGTTGTAACGATCGAACTTTTATAAGTCTCGTAAAAGTTGTTTTCCTTTATGCGTGTGTGTTATCTTATTTTAAATCACGGAACGCACGCAGAAGAACGTTACAAGAAGGTAACAGAGTTCTGGTTAGGAACTTTGAACGGAGGTGTAAATAGAACATAAATCTTTATCGTTTGCCGATATCAGCGGACGTAAGAACCAAGAAAAAGGTATAGGGTGGTTGTGGAAAAAGAAAAAAAACTGTGACGGTGTGGGTGGAAAATAAGAGAGCGTGTACACACGTGGATCTCGTCAAAGTAGCACCTTTTAATATGGATGCGTGATTTCCCAGGCGGGTTGTTTCATCCGTCGGATGACAAGCAGGAAGTGGCCTTTCGCTATGCCGCGGAGAAGATCAACGCCAACCGGGACATCCTGCCCAAGTCTCGTCTGAGCGCTCAGGTCGAGGTGATACAGCCACAAGATAGCTTCCACGCTTCAAAACGAGGTGAGTTTCATAATTGAATCGGAAATACTCGGATGATACGAGACACCGGTTATCCTTCGCTAATCTCACACATTTTCTTTCGGAGATTATTTTTATAGCGTCAACGCGTGTACATTTTTTAACTATTCTTTTTTTTTTTTTTTATAAAATTCATCGCGATTAGTTTTTTTTTTTAACCATTCTCTGTGCATGAAATGTTCTATTTGTTAAAATTAACACGTCTGAAAATACTATTTGTTTATCTATTGAAAGCCATTCCTAATTAGTATCGGCAAAAAGTCGGACAACTAAGTACAACAGCTTGTAACGTCGTAAACAAAGGACGGATGCCGGGAATCGTTTCGCGTTACTTCACGGCACGCGAAGTCACGCGAAACTGTTTCGAAAATTCACGATTCGCTTGATGTGCGAAATAAACTCCATTTACGCGATTAAGGAGTCCGAGACATCGTTGCTCGCCATGAAGCTTCATTTTCGCATAGCGGCATCGCACTGATGCCAGCAACTGCGCTATGTGACGATCTTGTTCCGCTGTACATGTTAGAGAACTCCCAAATATCCTTATCTCGAGTAAGACACAGCTCGTTTCCTGCGCTAAATTCTGTTTCTTGTAGTTTCGGCATGTTTAGTACATCGCTCGCGCGTCAGTGAGGAACAAAGTTAGTTGCCGACGTGTTAAAAATTTTACTTCACTCGCAACACGACATTCGTACGCGACATGATAATCACTCGCGTACACATATAAGTGATTAAACAAATATAGTTACGGTTTTGTCAAAATTTATATAAATCCAAGTGTAATTTGAAAATAATTCTAAACGCCTGGTATATGAGCGGTCGTCCAACTATACACACACACACAGTCAGAAATTAATAACGTCCAGCGTAAAATAACAACACACGGAGATAGGTATTTGCGAGTAGAATTAACCAGGGCCAACGTAATTAGCATGTCGAGTTACTAAATGATTAAAGCGAATGGCGCATTCTAAATATGCACACGGCCAAGTCGTATGCAGACGCATCGGTCATGCCGCGCCGGTCGCGCGAATGTACGAGTCGGTGCAAAGCGCGCGCGCAAGCACGGGAGTTGGATGACCGAATTTGGCGTAGTTCCAGGGCAGTATTACACCGTGAAAGCAATTTTATTGATAAACTTCTGTTTGCCAGAAGTTAACAAATCTTTTTGGGACATGGCGATCGCTGCTATACGACAACCGACTGTACTAGCCCGGCGCAATCGCGTCGCGCACACACATTTCAACGTAACTCGAATTCGCCGCCGAGGGTGATTCGAAAAATTTATCTCCTTTCGTAATTCAACGACGAAATAGCCGGAGTGAACGAACGAGGAGAGAACCTGTCGAATACGAAACTCCAAACTTTGTTAACAATACCGTACTCGCCGCGAGGCGGTGCTTGTAATTGAGGTTTACAAGATTCGTGGATTTATTGCGATGTAAAATAATAATATGAATAATATTAATGTCTCATTCTGATGTAGATTTAAGACGTACTTATGTATGACGTGTACGATCTCGTGACTGGCATTATTCATATGATTAGCGATTCAATTGCTTCTCACAGTCATATCCGGGGAAAGAAAAGAAAGAAAGAAAGAAAGACGGAAAGAAAGAGGAGAAAAGAAAGGAGTACTGATAAACGGTTGTGCGCGACGTCGGACGCAATAGCGAGATAAATTAAATGCTGGAAATTCACGTCAGGTCTTGTGTTCTTCTCGTCGTCTCGGTTTGGTGCGCCTCCGGGGCGACGAACCTCTTCGTTTGACAAACAGAACGAGAGGATGGTCGTTTGGACTCGCCGTCTTTTTACGATACAACGGAAAAACAAACGGGGACTGCGGTGCCTTTGTTCGCTTCGTACCTTTGCGCGGGAACGCGGTTGTTGGTAATACAATTTTACGATTCCATTCTTGGCTGTCTCGGAATTTTCGGTAATATAGCCTCTCGTTCTCTTCACCGTGAAACGCGAGTTGAAACGGAAGTTAACGAGGATGTGCGCATTTGATTATGCGCGCCGCTACATTGCGCACCGTTTGAAAGAAACGCGCCAACGCAACAGCGTTTAAGCAATAGCACGACAATTTCACCAAAGACTTGTCTCTGAATTCAATTTCAGTATGCATCGCGCGCAAGGAATATTATTCAGAACGTGGAGCGATTCGGAGCTCTTATGCAAACAACGTCATATCGGGTGATAATCTTTGCAAAGCATCGAGGAGATTTTCCTGATCTCTTGATGTACTTTGCCGAAGAAGTGGAGATATTTTGCAAACTAATCCGATCAAAATTTTGTTCTTCGTTTTATACGCTTATAAAAAAGTTGAACGTTGAAAAATGATTAAATATTACGATATTGACGATCGCGAGACCTCACTCGAAACATTATGAATTAAAATAATTCCCTAACGAGGTAGAACTACATTACAGTAATTTGCCGTATGAATATTTTCTCTATCCAACGAGCAACTTTCTATTTAGTTTCATATACGCGTTGGGGCCTGTATTAGGGAATTACTCATTAACTCGGTAACTCGAATGTATTATTCATTGATTATCTCGTAGCTATCGCGTGTACGAAAAAAAAAAAAATTTGCAAACCTGGACGTCCCTCGACGTCGGAACGGAAATGAGGATATACCGAAACGCTCTTGCGAAAGTATAAGAGACGCCTGTGATATTTTACGCTTACGACGACGGCGCTTGGCTAGCGTGTCCAAGGGACGTTTCCGTAACTACCCACCCGTGAGTGAAGTAACTCGCGGCACATCACCCCTCTACTACAAGCGGTGGTGTTGTCTCGCTCGTTTCACTTTCTCTAAGCCAATTTCCCCGAAAACCATCAGAAGGAAACGAAAAGTTCTTCGCCAGAGCCGTGGGAACAGCCACAAGCTGTGCGATGCCGAGATGGAGTCGTCCGCTCTAATTTCGCCGTAACTTTTAAGGTTTCTTCTTTCGCATTGTTGCGCAAACCTTCCCGGGGACGTATTGAACGTGTGGAGAACGGCGCGAGTTTCACAAAACTATTTCAAATCCGTGGCTACGGCACGTGATTCCGAGTCCGAAACAAGAGAAATTGAGAGATACACGTGCGACGCGCGTCGTTTAACTTTCCGTTTTCAAAGCTCGTTTTTGCGTTAAGTTTCATATTTAAGAGCAAAGCAACTTTGTAAAATAATAATCGACATTGTTTATTTATTTTTTTATTTTTTTTTTTGGAAGAGAAAATTTCTCGAGATGTATTCACATAAGAAATGTTCAATGATGAAAGTGTAATATAGGGGTTGAGCTCGGGAGATCGCTATTCCTAAGAGAACACATTTCAATAACAAAGTGACATCTCGCTCTGTTGTTTATCAAAGGGAGAAAAAAGATTACAGTATTTTGTGTCTCTGTAATTTCTTTTATTGTGCAAAAAAAAAAAAAAAAAAAGAAAAAGCATGTTGCGTCGCTGTAATTTATCGTGACAATTGCTCGCGCTTAATAATTTCGCATTTCCGGATTTCTGCGATTGCAAAACAACACATCGTCATTTATAAACCTCGATAGTAGTAACGTTTATTAAAGCGGCTACGGAAATACCGGTCCGGTATATTATTCTCCACAAACGAATTGCTAATTTGCGGGTGGCGATTAAGCGTGACCAATCCCGTGAGTAATTATATACAGTGAACGCCTGTACTGCGCGACGTACGCTCATTAGCAAGCGCGTAAACAATGCAAGTGCAAACCGCGCTCTCAACGAGTGCGGTTCGAACGTAACGACGTGTTGTCTTCCTGCGGTGTGATTTCCGATCACGTTCTCGTGCGTCAACGGACGTTGGATACATGGGCTAGCAGCAGCGAGATTGCCAGCGGAAAAGGACAAGAACTGAAGAAAACGAAATCGTCAAGTTCCGCTACTATGCAGTCATGAATAATGTAGTCGCGTTTCTCGCGTTGACAAAATGTTATTTCTTTTTCCCTTATGTATGGTGTGTATATATTTCGCACACACTTGGCAGAAACCTTGCCAGAAATAACTCACGCGCGACAACGAAAATGGCGTCGCAAAAATCGTAGAGAGCTAAATGAAAACACACGCGTTTAATTCATAATGAGAAGAGAGAGAGAGAGAGATATCAATATAATGAACCTCATAATTAACATAATGTCTACCACATGGTGGTTCAGTCGGCAGCTGTTTATCCCCTACCGCGCAAATCTGTCGTGGCCAGCGCCAGATGGTCGGGTTTCGTATACCCACAGCGAACCTTCTAAGTATGCATTAAATGTCGCGTCGTGCAAACGCCGTAGCCGATTTAATCAGAACACACGTAGCGCGTCTTGTTAGGACCGAGCCAGTTTCAGAATACCGTCATACACTCTCTTCCTCGCGGCGAGCAAACTGTTGGCGAAGAGATGCTCGCTCGGACTCGTGGCGTGAGTTAGCTTTTCATGCAATTACGACGGAAGAGTGAGAAGGGAGTAAGCTGCATAAAGGCGCTAGCCGGTTCGGAAAGCGCGCCAGTGTAATTACGGTTTTGAGCTTTTCAATTACAACGGGCACCGTTCAACGCCACCCGCTTACAAACGTTTGCTCTTGTGCAATTCGCAAAATAAATTAGTTCTTTCTTTCTTTTTCTTAAAATCACACTCTGTCTGATCTACAGAGATTTTTTCATATACAATATGAGAATTTTTATACATACTTTTCTTTTTCTGTTTGCTAATCAAAAGTTGGCGGTATAATTGAGAATATAATATACATGTACGTACATAAACATATAAATCTCGTGCAATATAGTTACCACAAAAAATGTATATTTAAATTTTTTCTTTGTAATAATTTTTCACGCGAGAGAACCGTGTAATCGGCTTCATAATATCTAAAATTTAAAACCAGGGAGATAATATATGTCCGATATGTAAATCACGATGCGCCCAATAAAATGCATGTATATAACGGTATGCAGTCCGTACAAAAAAGCCGGGCAAACGTTATGAATACTTAAGGGTCGCCGCAATTTCCGTTTTTCCTTTCAGTTTTTCACTTCGCAAAGCTCTCATCGTGACCAGGATAAATTGAGATGTGTTTTGCGCGGATTCGTATACGTACAATTAAACACCTATTTTACAGAAATGAAAAAAAAAAAAAAAAAAAATACAAAAGAGAACAAAAATTGTCAGAAGAAGTCATTTTCTCTTAAATATTAATTTTTATTAATATCGAAAATTAAAACCGATAAGTTAATATAATTAAGGACTTTTTAAGATCCTTTTAAAAAGTCAAATATATGTGAAAACGTATATTAAGATCGGAGACACATAAAAGATAGCGATTATATTCTTGTTTTACAGAGTTGTTTGATCAATAGAGGTTCATTCGAGCCACGTGATTTAATAAAAAAAAAACTCACCATGACCTTTGCGAACGGCGAGTGGACTTTCTTTCATTCCAACTCGCCACTTAATATAGTTTCCTCATTCCTCTTGTCTCTCACGTAAGACACAGAATGGCTGACTATTCTCCCGGCAACTTTTGCTATTTTTCTCTCTTACAAAGTGCGCACCGTTTTGCTGCTGCCCTCAAAATTAAAATAAATTTACGAGCCGGCGAAGTTCATTAAGAAGAAGATCCTCGTTATTTAGTAAATCTACTTGAAATTCTCAGATATGGCTCTCGCCGGTACAATATAAGTGAAAAAAAAAGTCGGAAAGTGCTTCCACGTTTGCGGTAGTTTAATCTTGCATTACGAATGTTTCTTCCCGTTAGAAAAAGAGGAATGTGTTCCATATAAATACATAGTAGCAATAAAAAAGGTCTGAAAAAACTTATACATAAACAACTGATTTGATCTAATATTATCTCACAAGAGAACCTCGCAAAGTGGAAAATTCTGATTTTGATGAAACTTTGCCTACATGTAGGGAGGGGGGGGAGAGGCAATAGATGAATATTGACATATTCCCCCTACATGTGCGCAAAGTTTCATCAAAATCAGAATTTTCCACTTCCCAAGGGTTCCCTTGTCAGTTGTGAAACATACTAATCTTTAAAATATATAAAAAATGCTATGAATATTCTATAAGTTAAAAATCCCTGAATATGCTACAATATAGGTGTATACTCAATATACATATATTTAAAACACTTTAATCTAAAGTCAATATCTTTTTTCAACGATTATCAACTCTAACTATCTCATCGCCTCCTGTGTCTAATATTTACGATAAGTTACAACAAGAGCCGCGATGTAAACGTCGAAGCAGACGGAAGCGCAAGCGTGTGCACAAGTTTGGTATCTCATTTTAGTTCGGTTAATTTGAAATTTTCGCGAGTACAACAGAGAGGCAGGCCCGATCAACGAAACCGCCACTTTTGGCTGATAAACGAAAGTTTCACCGGGTACGGCGAATCGATCGCACCGGCTGGGCTCCAGCTATGGGCGGCGTCGGCGTCGGCGGCAGCGGCGGCGGCGGCGTCACCCCGTTTATGGAACCTGCTGCGGCGCGATCCAAACTTTTTCCTCAATTAAGGCAGCGAGTTTTGGAGCTATAATTTCGTGCCCTGCGTTTTACTACTTTTAATAAAATTAGCAACGCGCTGCCGCGGAAATCCTGTCGCGATCAACCGACCGTGTTTCTTTCTCCTCTCTCTCTCATTCGAGTCTTCTCGCGCCGCGCGTCGGCGCGTTTTCATCCAATCTCCTTTTAAACAGACTCTCAATAGCGCAAATAAAAAATAAAATCCGAATTGTTATTCTCTATTGCAGTCGATGTAAACTTGACTATCACAAATACACAGTTATATTGCTTTAACTAAGCGACGCTAAAAACTGACATTACTTTATTTGATTACACAAATAAAAAATTGAAAATTTGCTGCACTTGCATCCGACTAGTTGTTCAATATAAAATAAATTCAATATATTCCGTATTGTGTGTTTTTAAATAATTATTCTCCAGTATCATATGTGTGAGTTTTATTACATGCGCGTGTTGAGGTAGAAATATCAAGGTGTATCCATAAACAAATGCGCTCGAATATCGTTGGTCACATGATCCATTGATGTCGTCTGACTCGATTTCAGTTTAACCTCTGTCAAGCGATGTGAACTTTTTCAAGTGGAAACAGTAATCGACTCCCTCGCGCTAAAAGTGTGTGTGTGTGTATATATATTTCTCGTCAAACTTTTACGACAAAGTTATTTTATTGTAATTTTTATAAGGGGAACATATTATCATGAATAATAACGCGTAAAATCGAGATTCTTCTACTTTGACAAACTTCGTAATACACTCTTGTGTATGGCCTGTCAAATTAAACTAAAAAGATTGGAAAAAATTATTTTGTTGACTGGTTGATTGATTAATGGATTCTTATAGAATGAAATAAACGGTAAAAGAATGTTTACATCGTTTTATTGATAGGAAAATAGCAGATCACAAATTGGAGTGCCGTTATTGGAATATCGGTCGCCGAAGCGTTTTGTCGAAGCGTGTGAAATGTTCGACAGGATGACACATCGCGGGATTACATAGGATTGCATCATCCTCGGCATTACAGGAATTCTATTAACTCTCACCATCTCCCCGCGAGTTCTCACCAAAGCAGGAATTTTCTATTTTTCTCCCCGTTGCGGGATGGGAGGAAGAGAAGGGAAGGAGAACAGGAAAGAGCTAACAACCGCAAATAATTTTCAATAAAGGACGGAACCAAACAATACCAATAGACAGTATTGAACGCATTCGAACGGCCCACTGATCTCGCGACCTGAGCTGCGATCGAAAGTCCCGAGTTCGAATCCGCTTAGAATTTTTTCTGGACTTGCAAAGATTAATTCGAGTGAAATCTCGAGGCGATCTTAAGTCATAATACTTTATAGATTTAATACTTATGTACAATAGCAATCGTTTCCAAGAAACTACTATTTCATGTTGTATTCTTACTTGTATTTTTTTATAATTTTGAAGGAAATTAATGCGAGATTATACACTCGAATTATTTTTGGAGGCCCGATTCAGTTCGCCAATCAACCGATCAACTTGGTTGAAAAAGACTGAAAAAAATCCTAAGATGATGAGCGGATTCGAACTCGGAACCTCCACGTGCGCAGACGCTGCATACTTACGTGTATACTTTTTCTGTTAGTAGAAAAATCGAATTGTTTTGTATGAAATACATAAAACGGACCAAACATATTCCACACCATCCAGAATAATTTATTGAACATGTTGTGCTTTGTTGTCTGTTTTCTTTATAACACAATAACAATATATTATAATAAATTTTGTTTATCAAGACAAAGTGGATATTATAAAATGAATTATTTATATTTGATTTATCGTAAATTACAAATGGATGTTTTTAATTTTGATTACTTATGAATTATTACAAGAATTTATGAATACCAGAATACGACATCAGCATACGACTCTTTATCCCTTGAATTTGATTTATTTGTTGCAAAATTAGTTAAGCACGTAAATAGAAAAAACGTAGAATACAACGGTACGAACAAAACAATTAAAATTTTATCGATTAAAAACGGATAGTGCGCAAACTACTTATGTCCACAAGAAACTTTCTAGTTTAAAATAAAAATTCTATAAAAAGGAGGGATTGACTGTTGCATAATTGTAAAATGCGCTAAGCGAGAACGAAATATCGATAATCTTCGATGACAGAATTCATTTAAATTTTCCAGTGAATAGCTCTTCGTTCATGATTTTTTTAACAAAGACCTCGGAACCGCCGCCGGAAGAAGGGTGCATAACTTTCAAAGAAACTTCAGGGCACAATTCTTCGAATACGTTCATCTGCATACCAAAATACACGGCTATTTAACTTAAATGGAAATTTCAGATCCCGACGGGAACTATAAAAATAGCACAAAATTTTTTCAGAAAATATATTCTTAGAAATTTATTCTCATATCGTCGTGTTCCTTATTAGAATATAACCGTAGACAATTTGTTCTTCTGAATGTAATTTAATACAACTGATTCATCACATCTTTCATTTTTCATTCATGGAAGACTTGGGTATATAAGGGAACAGAATCGTACCTTTATGCTCAAGCTTTTTATGCGAATATGATTAATTTCACGCGGTTCTATTAGACAGCGGCGAAGATTTTTGTCTCTAAAATATTAGAAGGGAAGTTTCATTGCGGTTGGTTCTTGTGTTCCGCAAGGAGAACAATAAATTACGCTTGCATAAGAGTGTCGGTGAGAGAACACAAGAGAGAAATCAAGAGAGAGAGAGAGAGAGAGAGAGAGAGAGAGAGGGAACGTTAATCGGATTGTTAGTAAGGAACAGAAAGTCTTACAATACAACTTTGTGAATGAATATTCGCGACAAGCGGTTGACGAGACGACAAGTCGACGCTCATTAATAAACGTCCTTAGACATCTCGTTGTTTTCTTGCGAATACAGTGCGATTTGTTGCGGCGAATAATAGTTGGAAATGAATGCATCCTTCCGTCTCGCAGCTTGGTAATAAACGTCACCGAATGGACGACCATTCGTAACACAAAAAGATATAATTTAGCCGTAGAATATTAAGGTCTCGCATTGCACATTGAGAGTATCCTTCGCGTGAATTCAACACAGTTAATGTGCGTTGTCACGACGGCATAATTAATTATCGAAATAACACAGAATCTCGTTCGTTTTCTTTTCGAAAACGAACGAACGGTGCTCTTTCAAATAAGATCTCTTGACACTTATATATTCGTCAATTTAAAATTGTTTTTCTCGCGCGCGTTATTAAAATTGTGTAATTAAAAACAATAAAGCTGAGAATAGAAGAACGAAAACTCGCAGCTCTGAGAAGTTTAATAACCCGTGGTAATTCTTATTTTCCGCGGTTTAATGCTCTCATTAGGAGCGAGAACCCAATGAGTCACAGAATTCGCGAGCGCTTTTCGAGCATTCCGCGCGGTACCGAGCGCGACCGCACGACAGCGGAATATAAAGGCAAGTTCCATTGCACCTACCAACGACGAGGTCCCGGTTCTTGTTAATCCTCCTTCGTGGGATTTCAACGCCGAGGAATTTGCATAGTCGCAAGTTTTTTTTATCCGAGCGGAGAGCGCAATCCGCCTTTCCAGGGCCGGTCGGCGCCGTCGCCACCGCTCGGCGCTCGCGGATATACTTATATCGGATGGTCGCGCATCCATCCCGCTCGTTCTCTCTATGGTCAGAGGGGGAGAGGCGCGCTCGGGAAACAGGGTACATCGATTTTTCATTAAGCTTCAGCCCCTCGGACCATCGCCTGCTTTGCATACGCGTTTATTCCTCGCATTGCTGCCGCCAACGCCACATCGCGGATTCTCGGATTCCCTCTTCCACGAGAGGCCGTGCGCCGTTTCCGATTACGCGACATTGGCGATGCGAAATTCCCCATTTCCGCATCGACTGCTCTGTCGGAAGCGAAGAACGAGACGAGGAAGCACATGCATGTGCATTCAGGCCTAACACATGTGTCACCCCGCTGAATCGCGGAAATCGCTACATGCTCGCGACAATATCGATATGTTCTACTGAAGCAAATAAAATTTTTTTTCAAGTTTTGAAATATCAGAGTTATCGCGCGATAACATTATTACGCTCGCGTAATTCGATTGGCACAATTTACTTACGAAGTATGATCCGATAAGTATAAGAATATACAAAATAATACTCTGAAGTCTAATAGTTTTCAAGCGATAAGAAAATTATGCAAAGCTCCGCACGGTCCGATTGATCTTTGAAAATTATCAAGAGTAGATAAAACAAAGAAGAGAGGGAAAAAATTCAGGGATTTACTGTGATATATTGTCTCTTGCGCGCCATAGTCACGTGTCAATCGTTCCCACGCATGTTCACGCTTGCCAGCGTAGAAAGTAGGGCGATTGGGCGGGGTCGGATAAAACGAGACAAATTTCAGGAAGCGAAATTCCTATTATCCCGGCGATGTATCTTACCCTCGTCGCGCGGCGTTTCTTGATTTGATTCGCGATGTGTCGCAAGTCGCCTGTAAATCTCTCGCCGCACAAAACGTATCATAACAATTATGTACACAAAATTGTAAAACCTTTACGATCCCAAGGAGCGGAGTTTACCACTCGGTCGACTGTAATACGAGCTCTCGAACTTTCTTACGATTCCATGATGAGATTTCGTGAGCTTGTAAAAAGAAATGTTGAGAAGAAGCTTGCAAAGAAATTTTACTTAAATATCCTGCCTGAATGGTCTCGGGAATTATTAGTTTAAGATGGAAGAAAATCGCGTTCCATAATCCGCCTCCTACCAATCGTCGTCGAATATCTCAGCGCGCAGAATATTTACAACGGTGGTCTAGTATATCAGCACGGATTCAACCGTAAATGCCTTGTAAAGTTTCTGCACAATTTCCCTTGGTTTGATTATACAGACTTGTTCCCAATCGCGTGACTCGTCCTGGTATTGTACACGACCGCTAAACGCGCCTGGTAATATTATCTACTCTCTCTGTCGCAAAGTCGTAGATAGGTTTGCGCTACGTCGTCGAAATTACGACGCTGACCCGAGTTTTAGCAGCTAACAATAAGACATGCATGCAATCGCTGACGTACAGAGAGACAAAACGTCAAGTTACAAATTGCGGCTCGTATAGCATAAACACAAGATGTCCCGTGTGTTGTAATTACGAAGGATAAAATTATATGTCTTCTACGAACTTCTAACTCTACAAAGATATTATTTGTGATATTTAGTCTCAAGTAATTATACAGCGTAAGTGCAAATGTCGTTGTATTTGCTCTTTATTATGGGGACGTCTCTAGATTTTCCGAACGTTCGTTTCTCGATTACATAAGACGACGACTGGCGCCGCGGGTTCGTTATGCATATCGAATGCAACGCGGTACTTGCGCGGTGGGATCGTGAATGAGTTTGCGGAATTGTGTTGCAGACGCTCTCTCGAGAGACGCGCGAGACGCTATAGATTGTCGAGGACGCTTAACGCTGTGCGAGAGCAAAATGCATACGAGGGGCGATTGATAAGCATCCGAAACGACGACATAGACAGTATTACATTGCTGTTGTTGTCGATGACAAGTTTCATCCTTCGAAAGAACAGAAATGTCAAACGAAATACAACCGAATATAAAAAATAAATACAAACAATACGTGCAAAGAGTCACAGCGTTCTTCTGAAGAACGTAACTCTGTAACCGATAACAACAATGTGATACTAATGTTGTTATTTATGTGTCGTTTCTCTCTCGGATACATACACTGAGAAAAAAATACTATTAACTCAACTAATAAATGCGTTTAGTTGAGTTTCAGTTTGTTATCTGAAATATCTTGTTTTTTTAATTCAAGCATATGGTAATAAAGATAACAAATTCGTATAAGTTGAATTAACAATAGTGGTAATGAACATATTTAATTCACTAAACCATGAATTGTTTTGTCGAACAT
>NW_018020825.1:4685-6431 GCF_002006095.1 Pseudomyrmex gracilis | reverse complement strand
ATATAATCTGAATTTCTTTGTACTAAGTATTTCATCTAATCAAACTGCTTATTTTTATAAGCAGACAAAATATTGTGTTGTCCTATTGTGTTGTACATTCAAAGTTACCTGTATTTAAGCAAATTATAATTTTGTTAAAACAACTAAATTGTCTTTCAGTATAACCTAATTATTATATCTATTGAAACACGATATCTTCTTACATTAATCAATATTTCATTGACAGCCTGTGACCGCTGCATATAGTTGAATCAAATACTATTTTGTTACTTCAACAACTTTTTTTCTCAGTCTATCAATCGTCCCACGTATAAAGTGCACACGGTATTTGTTGCTAGCCTTGTATTTACTACGGGGTCGTCGTCCTATTTCTCCAGGACGATGACGAGAGGAACAGTTATTGGCTCGTGAATGGGGACAACCTCGTGGACACCAATTTTACGATAACGAACCACATGAATATAGAGGGGAAATTGAGGCGATCTTCCCTCGACAAGCATGAAGAACGATCACTCAAATCAAAGATTTTTAATAAGATCATTTAGAACCTCTTCGACAATCTTTATTAAATTCTTCAAGTTGTGAATTTTTCATCTTTTTGGTTATTTGTCTTCGTTGTGTTTGACAACAGTGTGGTGCTAACACACTCGAGGAAAATTCATGTAAAAAATCTGTTTTATAATTGTAATGTCAAGTCGTTTTAAATAAAATGTTTTTCAAGTAATAAATATTTTGCATGTGCGTTAAAAGATAATAAAAAAATTATATGTGTTAATTATGTAATGTCGAGTATCACTGAGCAGGAGTTGCGAATTCGATAAATGAGAATCCTCTAACTACATAAATATGAAATCTGAAGGGATGTTACTAACATCGCTTTCAAGGTGCATACTAACCAGGGTGTTATACTCTTGAATGCGATAAGTATGATCAAGTTGCGGCGAAAGGGATTCTGATATAGGTAGCTGACGGAGGTCGGAAGCCTCATCGGACGACAACGTTAATCAGCGCTGACTGAAACGCTTGCAAACCTGGCAAGTAGAGATCCTCCTGTCGACAATCATGCTTGACTAAAGCTAAAGCTAGTTTATGTTAGCCTAGTCTGAGATTAATGTCACAATGAAGACAGAAGTCTCTTCCAGGGGATAATTGGACTATCTATACTCTCAATTTATAGAAATAATTGAGTTTCTCACGTCAATTAAAAACCAAAAGTTTAAAATAAGCAATAATAATATAATAAAACAAGAACTTTTTATATGGGATATTACTTATAGTATACGTAAAATTTTGTTTACGTAAAGTTTTATAACTAAACGTGTTAACTATTTAAAATACGAGTCTAAGAGCTTTTCAGTTAGAATTCTATCTCCTCCTATATAAAAAAATCCAGGTGTACCGCGAAGTGCTCGTTTCGGAGTAAAATTTATCGCATCTATTGTTGTCTCTTTTCCGCGTTGCCAATTGGTTGGTTGATCGAGTCGAGTCAAGTCGAGTCGAATCGGTAAGATCGAGAGAGTAAATAATGACAGAAAAGCGATTTTGACAGTTTGTCGTATACGTGAAAAAAATTAAAAACGTGACTAAAGTAAAGTCACGTGACAGGAAAGAGTAGAAAAACAACACGTGACTAAAGCAACGTGACTGTAATTTATATAAAGGGCCTTCTACAATAAGATATTAGTAATAAATCAGAAGTCAGAAGCAAGAAATTGATCAATCACAGTCAAATCACAGAAGAATAAT
>NW_018020825.1:0-4357 GCF_002006095.1 Pseudomyrmex gracilis | reverse complement strand
ACTGACCTCAGCCGCGCGGCCTTGGCGGGGTCACTGACCTCGGCCGCGCGGCCTTGGCGGGGTCACTGACCTCGGCCGCGCGACCGCGGCGGAGTCACTGATTTCGGTCACGTGATTACGGTATATATATGTGTGTGTGTATATTATATATACATATAGAATATTATATATATATATATATATATATAT
Source organism: Pseudomyrmex gracilis (assembly GCF_002006095.1). Classification (NCBI taxonomy): domain Eukaryota; kingdom Metazoa; phylum Arthropoda; class Insecta; order Hymenoptera; family Formicidae; genus Pseudomyrmex; species Pseudomyrmex gracilis. The sequence goes on along the minus strand of NW_018020825.1, from coordinate 4,168 downwards.
ATATATATATAATATTCTTTTTTTTTACTTTTTTCCCTGTCACGTGACTTGAGTCACATTATTAGGTGTTTTTGTATTCCTCCGTGTGACGTGACGTTAGTCACGTGTTTTCATTCTCTTCTCTTTTATTTTTTGAGTGTTATTTTCATGCGTTATTTCTGACATCTCTTATATGTATATCATGTGTATTATATTATTTGTAAGACGTATATACCAGGTGTCATTGCGGTGACACGTTAAGTTCATTGACACTATACGTTAAAATAAAAACAATAATAGCGTGCGCATAGCGCGCGCCTGTCGTGTGTTAGTTTGGCATAAAATGAGATTATATTATGAATAGAACTTGCATTACTGTGCAGATATATCGGAACGATTTATCATGTGGTTCTATTATTATACAAAGGCGATTGATAAATAAGGACGCGTAGATATATATATACATATTGACAGTATTGTATGTAACAAGTCAGCGTTCGACATTTGTACTTCTGAAGGATAAAACTTATCAACGTTGGCAATATTCTACTGTCGCTCTCTACACGTCGTTTCAAATACTTATCAGTCGTCCCACGTGAGCTATTCTCCTATAGCATCGTTCTCATAATTTTCCCTTATATGCGCGTAGCGCATCCTCTTGTATACATCGAGCAGCATTCACAACTTCAACCATCGGGCTTCAACGATCGTTAGCTTTGTCAAACTTTACGCCGCCTATCTATCCTTCATTAACCGTTCTCAAAGTTGTATAAAGTTAGTGCTCCGCGTCCTTTTCGTCGCGCTATATTTCCTTACAATATCGGTATCTTTTCAGTCACTTGCTTATCTGTCAAAGTCTAAAACATTCTGATCAATCAGCAATCTTAACCCGTTAAAGATTAAACTATTCGATCCATCGCTGTTTTCATTGAAGTATACACACGCGAACTTCAAGAAGAGTATATATATATATATATATATATGTACATATATGTACTTCGAAAGTGTCGCAACAAACGCTCGTCAGATTATCGATGAAGTCTTGGATCGAGGATTAAAAGACTTAATCGTGAAGAAACGTAAAGTGGATTTTTTTTGGATCTTGAATTCCCCGACGGAATGCGGACAAGGCCGCGATCCTATGGCATTTCTTCTACGGAAACGTGATCACGCGCGTAATTCGTTTCGATTCCCGAGTGGGATACCGAAGATATGTATTTCTGGACCGACAGCACTTTATGTACGTACGTACTTACCTATCTACCTACCTATCTACCTACGAGGAAAGGCGGTTGCCGGTAATGCAATTCCACGTCGCGGGACGAGAGCGAAGTTCTGCTTGCCTCCAGATATACGCATTCCTGCTCCCTTCTCCTTCAGCGTCGCGGTGCTGCACGCCGGCATCAGACGACCGGATAATGCCGTATGAGAAGCACCTCGTTTGGAAATGTAATATAACCGGAGACATCGGAACAGGAATGCGCTTCCACGTGCGAATACGCGGAATGGAGACGTCGCCGTGTCTAAGTAAATGAAAATTGAATTCGCGGTGCAGACTCTCGCGCGCTCACATCCGCATAGTTTCCGCCTCTGTTACAGTCGCTGCTTTCTTTTTGCTGGTGACTGATGCGCACGAAAATGGAATGAGCGATTGCATGATTTTATTAAGTCGACGATACCGCGGATAAAACAATGTCCCGCGCCGCAAAATTTATCTAACGAGAAAGATAAAAGCGTACATAGTTGTAAATGTATCCGTCAACGAAATAAAGCGTGCTGTTCCGTTTATACGATAATTAACGCTTAATGTAATTTAATTCGTTTAGAAGATGAAAGGTTCAACGACAGAAGCTCCGCAATAACGAAATGACTGACGGAGCACGCGTTGTCGGGAAACTGTAATATCACAAGGGGAGATATCGCGAGGTTTGATTGACGGCGGTCTCAGGGCAGCGTGTTAATTTGAGGGATGGCCACGTGTCTGCAAGAGCTTAAACCACGAAGCGGGTCACTAGCGTGTTCTTCGCATGCAATAACTTTATTTCTCTTGCGGACGATTCAATTTATATCAAACTGTTCTACTTTATTTTGAGAACTTTATTTTCTTTTCTTTTTTTTTTTAGTACAAAAAAGGAAGAGAAAATGTTTTGAAGTATGTTCTGGACAACAAGTGGCCGATATCAGCGTTGTATCACGATACGCGTTTCATATGCCGCCGGGTAGTATCAAGACGGTACATAATAATCCACGGTGCTGGCAATAGACTGTGCACACTGCTCTGCAACCCACTTTACGTACACACACACACACACACATTGTATCTATAGATTCTCGCTTAATTACAATGCGAGGGAACGAATATGTAGGTCGATCCTCTCGCTTCACACATTCTGCTTCCGAAAGCATAGTGTTCGTCCGTGACGAACAGATATAGATATTTATTTCGTTCTCCATTTTAAACGAGAAAGAGAGAGAGAGAGAGAGAACTATGTAACGGCGGGACATCAGTACAAATACGATAATTCTATCGATGACTTGTACGGAAGTTACTCTGTTGATCAGTAGAGAGGATTACCGGAACGGGCGACTACGGTTTGGTATAATTTTGTCCTGAATCTCCGCGAATAGCTCAGGTGGCTTATTGCCAGATTAGCGCCGGATTCTACGGAGCTATAATTTATTGCGTAACGCATTTGGCTCCCTCCTGTACCGATCGCGCGCGTCATCCATTGATTTCGTACATGCTCCTCCACCTATATATTTCTGCATTTGACGATCGAAATATATTTGACACGCGCTCGAGTTCATGAGCGCACGTATGGTCCTTTCTGTAACGGACTAGCGACGTATTCATTTTGGCGTATTAATTAATGTCACGTCCGCATAGAATTATTGGAAATTCTTGCACGATGTAAGCGCGCGAGCGAGCAGTCATTAATTGCGCGATGTTACGTGAGTATAATTTTGATAGAAAAAACTAAGAACGTGCTACACACACAAAATCACAGTCTTTATTCTCAGAAAACGTCATTGGAAAATATTGAAAAATATGCTTTCAATGTTTTTCTCACAGAATAAACGAGTGTAGTGTCATCAGAGGCACTCTGATTACAAAAATCATTGAAATAATCAAAGAAGTATATAGCAAACAAACAAATGCAATTTATTACTTCGAAATCTTTCGAATGTTTGTGCAGCAAAATATTAGAATGTGATAAAGCATTATATTTGTTAATATTATATATATATATATGTATATATATATATATATATATAATATTATAGAAATATATAGAAATATATGTATAATATATATATATATTTCTGCAAAATAAAAGAGAGAAGAGAGAGAAAGAAAGAAAGCACTCAAAATCTATAAAACATCCTTCTCGTATTATACGTAAACTTGTGTACCAACTAGGCGATGACAAGAATAAAGCTTCAAACAAATAACTTTCTTTTTTGAATATGTGAAGCGATATTATGTACAGAATGTCCCAAATATTGCAACATTAATTACTCTTTTCAAGTGTATACAAATATTTCAGCATTTTTGCATATTAACTTATACGGCACGTACACACGTAAAGTATATCTTTACTAAAACCTCGGATAAAGAAAACTTTTACGCAAACATCAAGTGTAGCTTGTTATTGCCTCATCCCTATTTTTTTATTTAAACTTATATATGAATAAAACGCGTGGAACTATTGCAAGAGCAACGAAACAAAGACGCGTAAAAGTTTTTTAAAATTTTATCTTGCATGTAAAAGAAAACCTCAACTAATCGGTTATCGAGTGCGAAATAAAGTATAAAAAATACTCGTTTGTTTTTCAATTCTACACAATATAGATTAGAAAAAAATGGTGCCTTATAAAAACTTTTGGAATAATTTTAATAAATTAAACAATTAAATGTATAATTGTACTATGAAACACATTACATTTTCGCAAATAAACAAATATCGCCACAATTATATGATAAAATAGTGTAGTGGTGATTTTTAAAATTATAAACTTGCTCAAGTGACAAAGATAGTAAATGATACTGGAGCATTTTATAATATTCGATGTAATTATAATACGTCTAATTTAGTAAACGTTCTGATACTTACTGCGCTGATATGATTCATTTGGTTTAACAATTGCATATTTAATGTGAGAAAACCTAGACAAAGTATATTATATA
>NW_018020824.1:217190-222263 GCF_002006095.1 Pseudomyrmex gracilis | reverse complement strand
TCCCCTCCCACCCTGGAAGGTGGGGAGGGTATACCCGCTAAAACCCCCACGGTGTACCAACCCGGCGCGTTAGTGGGAGGGACCCGGTACCCCTTTCGGACTCATCGCGGATCCCTCCCGCGCCAAACTGACATCCCGGGAGGGGATTTTTTTAAGTCCCCTCCAGAATCCCTAATACGGCGGGAAGGGGCACACTCCTTCCCGCCGCCTCATCTCGGGCCGTAGTGCAAGACTGGGCGAAGCCCCCACTCCGTCCAGTCGCGATCCTGCGTGGTGCCGATTAACTGCACGGGGAGGAGGGAGGGCAATTCCTCCTCCTCCCGGCCACCACCTTCTCCTCTATCCGGCCTTATCCTCGCCAAGGAGGCCGGATATACGGAGGAGCGGCTCCCCGGATCCATACACCGGAGCCGGGGAAAAGTCGCATCCTCCCTACCCCCGTCATGTCTTTTTACCGGGCCCAGGAGCCCCCCGGCCGACGGCCGAACATCGGGCGCCGCCCATTCGGTGGGAGGACTCCCGGCCCGATTCTGCACAGAGAGGGCAGCTCTCATTCTCCTTACAGCCGGCCGCTCTGTGCCCCGGCCGACCGCAGCGATAACAGAGATCACTGCGGTCGACCCCACTGGAGCACACAGCCCTGCAGTGCCCAGGCTGAAAGCACCTGAAGCACTGCAGGGGGCGGGGGCGGAGTGCACGCACCCTCGCCTTCACCCACCCAACCGGCAGCCTTTCTGCTTTAATCGCCTTGGCCGCTACTTCAGCTGGGCAGCGGACCAAGGCGACTCCTCCCACGAACTGGGAACGACGCAGGGATATTACCCTAACGCCGCTCCCGTCGCCAAACTGCATCTCGAACTCCTTTCGGAGATCTTCCTCCGTTGTGAACTCGTCCAGTCCCGAAACCATCACCTCCACGNTTCGGGACGGACGAGCCACACTCACTCCCTTCGGGAGTGCTTCCTTTAGTTTGGTGGCGAGGAGGTCCGCCTTGGACTTACGGTCCTCTCCTCCCACCTCCAACAGAAGATGACCCTCTAAGGTTCGGCGGATTTTAGTAACGCCCGCCGATCCGGGGTCCACCTTGCTCCTCGCGTCTCGAAGGACTTGGACATACGACATGCCCTCCTCCTCGAGACGTAAGATAACCGCCTCAGTGCGCGGAAGTACCCGACGAGGCGGCCGCTGGTTTGACGGCAAGGTCCAAGGAGGAGAGGAAGACTCTCCTCGACCTGCACCAGCGGTCGTCCCTGCAGCCTTCAAAGGCGCCCTAACCGCCTTTACCCCCTTCTCCTTTTCTTTTTCCTTCTTCTCTTTTTTTTTCTCCTTCTTTTTCTCATTTTCCCCCGCCTGCGCCCTAACAGGAGCAGGCGGTGGAAAAGGAGTTCTACTAACCGAGGGAGGCCGTCTCGGGAGCCCTTGCTCCAAAAGTTTCTGGAGCTCTCCCGAGACGGTGCTCCGCACCACACTCTCTATTTTCTCCAGCCAGGAGGGAGGGATCTGTCCCCCCATCCTGACCGGAGTGGAGCATGTAGCTCCTTCTGCCGCCGGCATGGAGACGTCGGCGACAGCACGCACCGACGTCTCCATACTTTCCTGCAGCGCGTGAAGCGACCGGGAAGCCTCTTTGTGGACCTCCTCGATCGCCTCACGCGCCCCCATAACATCCACCCTAATATCCTCCAGATCAGCGATGCACTGGGCATTGCCCTCATCAAGATCCTCACTGATCTGGAGGATAGCATCCGTGATGTGTTGCTCGGAGGCCTTCTGCTTTCGAGCAACTTCTTCTACTGCCTTAGCCACTGTGGCCACACCCCTCTCGATGTAGTCAACAGACTCACCGAGAGGGGACCGTTGAGCACCTAGGGTTTCAAACCGGACTTCGAGATTCAAAAGACCTGCTTCGATAATATCCCGAAGCTCTTTAGGTCTGCCCGCTTTCTCCTCCCTGGACATTTTGGAGCGACGACAAAGTCGTTCCCAAAGTTCGTCCAGGGAGTCAGCCAGATATGCAAAGAGGGAGTCGGTGCCCATCTCACAGATGGAACGATCGGCCTCCCCCGCATCCTCTTGAAGAGCCGACTCAAGGCTCTTATCGGCCTTCCTTTTATCTCCGGTCTTCTCAGCTGCGGCGGTAGCTGATTGTCCGGAGGGGCCCGCCGTCAACCCCTCCTTCTGCCCTTCACTGGATAACGACGCGGAGGGAGCAGGGACAGTACTCCCACCGTGCCGGCCCCTGAGTGTCCGATCACTCTGAGGCGGTAAGTTCTTCTTCATGTTGTCGTCCATCATCATTTTTTCTACTATGTTGGTGTTATATCGGTGTTTTCCTTCACCTAGATCGGTTGGTAAACAAAACCTAACGAGCCCGATCTGCCCAGGGGTTAAAGTGCTTTTAAGGCGGCACTCACTCGCCTTTGACGTGGATACTTCATCAGGTTTATGGGGCACTTTATAGGCTACTCCCTTCCCACAGGAGCAGCCACCCCACCCTCAGTATCCACCGCTGTTTGTCCGCGACTGCTTATTCCCCCCAAAGGGGTTATTCGCAGCTAACCTCAGTACTTGAGGCCGTTCCCCTATCCGCAACCTGGGGACGCGCTCGGTGGCAGTCAGCTCTGCCCTTGCAAGGCCGGGGCTGTCCCCCCGAACCGAGAACCGAACCCTAACCTAACCTAACCTAACCTACGTCGGCGCTATTTTTTGGTGGTAAAATGTATTGTGCGGCAGTTTTTAAAATAAAGTTACGTAGGTGAGACCATTGAACAATATAATGAGATATCACTATCATTGCTCAATGACCTGTTTAGGCTTTTTTTTTAAGAGAGGAAATGCCCGCGCACGCCCTGACTCCTTAGGGAGGGCCAGTGTAGTGTGGGACTCGAATCCACTAAAACCCCTCTATGGTCCTCAAGCACGCTATGAGGGAGAGCCTGGAAAGCCAAAGAGGCTATTACTTCCCGACTCTCCCTCCCGTGCAAACGTGGCTGATTGCCACGGCTTTCATTACTACCCGGTGAGGAGATGGGACCACCGCATCCCCTCACCACTTCCGGTGGGACCGCGTGCAATGGCCGAAAGAAGCCCCAACTCCTTCCTTCCTGCGGTCCCTACCCGCGGACCTCCCGGATGTGTCCCCCGCACAGGGAGGCACCCCCGGGAGGGGAACAAGATACTCCTTACCTCTCGCTCTCAGAGGAGGAGGAGGGTTGTCGTCCTCTCCTTCTCCTTCTCCTGCTCCTATCTCCTCGCACCGGCTGACCTTGCCGAGCTCTCTCTACGTCCTTTTTGACGGACATTACAGACTCGGCGTATGCCGGCACTGCCCGCCACTTTGCTCTGTCAGCCACCATCATCCTTACCACTGTTGGTAAGGAGAGGTCATTCCCGATGGCTTCCCGGAGAGTAGCCCTTTCCAAGTCCCACTTGGGACACGCAGCCAGCGTATGCTGGGCCGAGTCTATGCAACTCCCGCAGTGTTCGCAAATCGGGGAGTTGACTTTCCCTATTCTATGCAGGAAATCACCAAACAGCCCGTGCCCAGAGAGGATCTGGGTAAAAAGTCAGCTCCCCATGTGGCCTGTCCAACCACTGGTCCAGGAGGCCGTACGGCCTCCAAAACCCTTTTGCCCCTTTGCGAGCAATCCAATCGCTCTCTCCAGCGACGGACCAGCTCCCGACGCGCGTGTGAGCAGAGTACGTCCTCCGCGTCCGGAGGCGCTAGCGCCCTCTGCACTCTGAGTTCCCGAACCCCTCGAAAAACCTTCGCTTGCTGCTTTGCTAGCAGCTCCGCCGGGGGGACGCGGGCCAGCACCCGTACGGCTTCCACCGCCACCGTTCGGTACGCTCTCGCCGTACGTGAGGCGACCATGCGCTACACCCCGGCAAACGGGGCTGCAGCTCGGTCCCTCAGCTCGTCGTGCCACACCGGAGCGCCGTACATAAGTACGGAGTGCACGACGGCCGAGTATAGCCTCCGCTCGTGCTCGCGCGGGCCCCCGAGATTCGGGAGCAGCCTCCCAAGCGCCGCTGCCACCCTCCGGGCTTTCTCGGCGGCGTACGTAAAGTAAGTCCCGAAAGACCACTTTCCGTCCAGTATAAGTCCCAGGTACCGCACACTGGGCTGCGTCGCCACGCGGGCCTCTCCCACAACTACCTCCACTGGTCCCTCCGCCATGCCCGGAGGGCGGAACAATAGCGCCTCTGTCTTCTGCGCCGCCAGTGTCAGTCCTAGTGTCGCGATGTGCTGCGACACCTTCGCGACTGCCTCACTGGCTCTTTGCGCAGCCTCCCTGCCGTTCTTGCCCGCCGCTAGCACCAACGTGTTGTCGGCGTAGCACACGACGCTACACAGTGGCGGCAGCTCGATACCCAGAACCGCGTCGTAGCCTATGTCCCACAGCAGGGACCCCAGGACAGAACCCTGGGAGACTCCGCAAGTGACCTCTTCGTCTCGGCACGGGTACATGACGTACCGATCCGAGAGATAGCTGTCCAGGACAGTCCGCAGGTAAAACGGAATGTTCCAATCCCGCAGAGCTGCCCGGGTGCTAGGTCACGATAGCGTGTTAAACGCGTTACGGATATCGAGACTAACCGCCACGCATACCCGTCCCCGCGAGGTGTGGCCCCCGACGATCTCCCGCACGCGCAAAATCGCGTCGCACGTGGAGAGCGCCGGTCGGAAGCCGAACTGTCGGGGTAACAGCCCCCCCATGTCCTTGAGACAAGCTTCCAGCCTCGTTGCCAGGATCCGCTCGAAAAGCTTACCCGCCTCGTCCAACAGGCACAGCGGCCTAAACGACAAGAGGGCGCCTTCCGGGCGGCCAGCCTTCGGGACCAATACCAGGCGCGCCCGCTTCCACACGCGCGAAAAGAATCCCTCCTGCAGGCACCGAGTGTAACAGCGCGCGAGGTGCTCCGGTGCCAGCGCGGCCACACGCGTCCAGATCGCGCACGTCAGCCCATCCATGCCGGGGGCCTTCTTCCTCCCGGCTATACGACGCACCACGCTGCGGAGCTCCTCCGCGGTTACGGCGAATTCCGGGCTCCATGGGGCAGGCCCCTGTA
>NW_018020824.1:208546-216405 GCF_002006095.1 Pseudomyrmex gracilis | reverse complement strand
GACAATCCGGTACGGCCTGCCCCATGGATCCTTTTTCAAGGTCTGCGTGAGCTCGTCCCACGCAGATCTTTTCGCCGCGGTGATGGCGCTACGGAGGCTCCTTTGCGCCCGACGGAACTCGCGCCGAGCTAACTCCGCCTCTGCCGGGGTGCGCTGCACCCGCGCCCTTGTGTACCTCCGCCGGCGAGCGATGCACTCCTTACGAAGGGCGGCGATCTCCGCCGTCTACCAATACATCTGCCGGCGGCGCACACTCTTCCTTGCTCTCGGCATTGACAGATCGCACGCACCGCTGTGCGTGTGACCCACTCGGCCTCTTCCTCCGCAGACCATTCCGTTTCTTCAGGGTTTCTCCATGCGGCACCCAGTACCGCCGCTGCAAAGAAGTCGGGGTCGCATTCCTCCATCTTCCAAGGTGGGAAGCGTGGCGCGCTGAGGTCCGCAACCCCTTGTTGCCGCTGCAGAAACAGCGCGACATACCTGTGGTCTGAGAGGGACTCCTCTCCCTCCCAGACCTTCCACCCGCGCACAAGTGGGACAGCCGCGGTCGACGCCCACGAAATGTCGACGATGGAGTTACCCTGGGGACGGACGCAGGTCCACTCGGACCCCACGTTTAGTACGTGGAGCCCAGTCTCTGCCGCCCAGGACTCCACCGCCTTTCCCCTCGCGTTGGTCGCCCGGGAACCCCACTGGGTAGACCACGCGTTAAAGTCCCGCAGGACTAGATGGGCTCTGCCGCCTACGCGCCTTACACTGTTTCGGAGAAGGTCCAAGGACTTCTCCAGGTCCGCCCTGCTGCGATTGGGGGAGAAGTAGCAGCTGAACACCGCTAATTCCCCCCACCGCACAGCCACAAAACCGTGGCCCCTATCTAGTATCTCCGAGACAGTGCGTCTAGCCTGGGGAGACCAGGTCACCGCCGCCACCCCGTCCAAGTCGCTGGCCCAAAACGGCAAGTCCGGGACCCAGCAGGGCTCCGACACCGCGGCAAGGACCGCCTGATGCTCCCTCATTGTCTGCCGAAGCAGATCCTGTGCCGGACCACAATGGTTCAGATTAATCTGCAGGACTAAATCCATTGTGGTCCGTTTCCATCGCCTCCGGTTCCTCGGTCCTCCGCACCGGGGATTGTTTTGCGCCGTTGCGGCCCTTCAACCTCGAAGGGCACGTATTGCTTCCAGCCCTGTGTCCGGAGTTTAAACTCCGGGACGCGCACAGGACGCAGTGGGCCTTGCCCACACAGTTGCGCGCCATGTGCCCTCCCTCGCCGCAGCGGTAGCACACCTGACTGCGGTCCACGTCGTTGCGGCAAGCCGCCCGGACGTGCCCGAACTCCAGGCATTTGTAGCACTGGAGTTGCCGGGAAGGGAGGAGAGTAACACGGGCTGAGGACCATCCGACCCTCAGCCGGCCTATCTCCGCGACCTTCTCCGCTACTTCAGCCGGGCACCGGAGCCAAGCCACCCCCATCTTATCGCGGCCCTCCTTTATTGGGCCCAGGCTGATGTCCTCAGCTCGACAGGTCCCAAACTCTCCGGTGGAGAAAGCAGCCGCGATATCCGCGGGCTCCACGGACTCATCAAGCCCGGTAAGCCGGACCTCGGCTTTCCGCACAGGGCGGGTAACCACGGCGACCCCTTGCAGGACCGGGGCCAGTGCCTCCACCAGTCTGGCCACCTTCGCCTCTCCTTCCGGACCCGGTATTTCCACCAGGATGCCCCCCCCTCCCGATGTCCCGGCGCATACAGGTATCCGTGATCCCCAGTTCTTGTAGGGGGACTCTAGTCCGCGCGGTGCGGATGATGTCCGCGTATGGCATCGGGCTCTCCTGTCCGGGCGGGCGGCGGATTGCTACCGCTGCCGCGCGGCGAAGCTTTCGCCTCCTCTTCCTTGCCCTGCTCTGGGGCTGGCTATTTGCCCCTTGCTGTGAGGGACTCTGACCTCGCTGTTGGGTTTGGTCTGGGCGTGCTCCTGCATCCTTAGTTTTGGGGGCCCGACGGCCTCCCTTCACAACTTCAACCCAGGTCTCGCTGGAGGTCCGCGGGTCGGGACGGCGTGGAGGCTGCCCCACGGGCCGTTCTCCTCCTCTCTGAGCGGGGCCGGACAACGCCCCGTTCACCAGATCCACGACCCGCTCCTCGAGCTCTCTCCTGCTCTTCCGGAGCAGCTCCGTGACCTGCTGCTTGATCACGGTGGCCACATCCTTCTCCACAAAGGCCGGCTTTGCAGGGTCGCCCCCTGAAAGTTCTCGTAGCTCCCGCTTGCGGCCGCCTATGGACGGGAGGTTGACCGGAAGTGCGACGATCTTTACCACGGGACTTGTACCCGCCGGGATCGTCTGCACCGTTCGCACGATCGGGATAGCGGCCTGTACGGCTGCGTCGCGCTTTTGCTGGGATGGAGCTCCCTCCGCCATCGCGTCAAGTCGTCTCCTGAGCTCCATCATCTCAGCTTGAAGCAAACTGTTGACTTGACGCAGTCTGTTTGCCTCTCTTTCCGCTGCTGCTACGCGTTCCGACAGATGCTTCGCATCTCCCCGCTCCCGTACGCGTGCAGCAAAAGCATTCGTCTCCCTCTTCAACTGTATGAAGGCCCGCTTTATCCCCCCCGATACTGTGCCCTTCAGCCTGGAGGACTTCTTCCTGAGGGCGTCCACATGAGTCAACCGGCTGTGGATGACCTCCAGCAGGACCGAGATCGATGCGAAATCGGTGTCGACGCTCGGTCCCTGATCGACGTCCGACTCCGGTGGCGTTGTCTCGTATGCGTTGTCGTCCTCTTGGGTGTTGGCTGGACGATTCCTCTTTGTTCCTCGATCGTCACCCCTTCTACCCTTAAGGACCTAGTCCTTGAAGAAAGCGTGAGTGGTGTTCCGCAGCCGCGACATTGTCGGTACTTCGTCCTCAACGCCTTCCATCGCATCCCGTTTGGAGTGGTCTTCATCCTCCGATGATATCTCTAACGTGTCTAGCACGTATTTACCCGCGAGATTTCCGGTGGGCCTGGAAGTGAGGATCAGGTCTACCATCTCTCTCGCTGTGGCCCCACTGGGTCCAGAGACCGCAAGGTCTTCGCCAGCTACGTCGGCAGTAGCATCAGAAACTGCTCCGCCTGCCAGGCACGGAGCAGCCAACCCCTCGTAGGATGACGACCGAACAAGGGCAGGGTCGGAACCCCCGAACTGCCGGGACCTGGGTGTCCGGTCACCCTGGTCCGGTAATGGTATCTCCTTATCTAATCCGTCCATATTTGTTTTTAGGGGGTTTAATTTCGGAGTGGCCTTCTCCTAGGCCGGTTGACGTCCAAGTCTGACGAGCCCGGCCTGCCCGGATTTGAAGTCAGGGTTTTCTCCCCTATCCCATTTGCCCCGGAATCCGGGGCTAACGGAGCTCGGAACTCCGGGTTTTTATTCGAGGTTTTCCTTCCTCTATTCCCTCTCTTAGTTCAGGAACTCCCCAGGGGCCCTTCCGAGCATGGGTGACCCTACCAGGGACTCAACGGAGTCCCCGCCGGCATGGCCCCCTGGATCACAGTTCCCCTAAGCCTGGCCACCACGGCAAGGTGGAGAGAAGTCTTTCTGCAAAATGTTGTTATTTCTCAAAAGTAATAAAAACAAATAATCGATAATATAATTTGTAGAATGCTACGCGACTTTCTATAACTCTAATATTTTATATTCTTACGATCAAGTCTCGTTTAGCTACATTCGTTTCTATCTCTTCAATTAAATTATCAAACGCTGTTAGATCTTGCGTTGGCAAAGCAATTCCCAATACAGTTTCATCTAATGTAGTGAGAGCATTTGTTTTTTTAAAACCAAGATTAACAACTAAATTGTTCGTTAAAGTGGAGAATTTATTGTTTATGTCATATTGCAAACTCCGTTTTGATTTTCGTATTTCGCGAATTATCTCTTCTTTTGCTTCTTTCAAGAAGCTTTTTATAATGGTTTGTATTTCATTTAAGTCATCTGGAAAGTGAATTAAAAAAATTTAAAATATACAGTTTTATAAGATTTCAAATAATAATAAAGACTCCAGCTTTGTTTAGAAATTTAGCCACAATTCTTAGATCTTGACAGCAAACTTTAAAAAAATGTATTCTAAGTTTACCTTTTTTAAGTTATCTCAATGAAGCATCATCTTGTTTTTGAGCAACAGAAACATCTCTATCCGAGCTATCTCTACTTGTGACGATATCTCATTAGGTATGGTAGTTTCTCTCGATAAAACTTCTTCTGAATTAGTGTTAGAATTGCTTTCATTGCTAGAAGAGTTGATCGAATCAGTGTCATTTTCATCACGCGCATCACAAGGAACTACGAAAATAAAGAGATAGTCTTATGCACTGATAGGGATAAAGTTTATCTACAATTTTAGTGCAACAAATCTATACATTTGTGACTGCAAATGATACCATTACTTTGTGGAGAATTTATTTTGTTCTTTTGCTGGTTATTAGACACTGTATATTCATCGAATTCCTCAATTTCATTGAAAGCTAAACGAATTATTTTATTACTTTTACATATTTAACATATGTGTAAGAAATAATTATTTTTTATGAAATACAAATAAATAAAATATTCTTTTAGTTTTAAGTTTTTTAAGAGACTATCAAAATTGTGACAAAAGTATTCTTGAGTATTCTTGAGTAAAATATGCAATGCAAATAGACTATTTAGCTGAAGCAATGATAATAAAATATATAAGATACTAAAGATAATAAAGAATTATATAAAATAATAAACTATATAATAAAACTCAAAATAAATAATTGAGACTACGAAGATAAGATATCAACATTTCTTCAATAACGTTACATCTCTCTCTTGCAATTTTTTTTAGTATTCGAATATTGTTAAGTAATCTAATGTATATTTTTTAAAATTGCAAGACAATTTTCACAAAGTTCGAGAAAGTGAATCTATTGTATAGGAAAACATTCATATAAGCGTACAGTAAAAACTTTTATATAGATGAGCAATAAAAAGCAAAAAGATACACAAAGCTGTAAAATTAATTTGGAAGAGGAAGATATTCTCATACGGAATTAAATGTGATTTATCAAAGTAGTTAATAAAATCAGATCAAATTTTTAATCATCTAAAAGATACGTAAAAACAATGTAAAATGGAGATCTCCATTTTCACGCGCAGAGTTTTGATTCTTGCTACTTTTTTTATAGCACTCGCTGGATCTTCAGGGCAGAAACATTTTTCTGGCCGTACTGAAAAATGCCCTACAAATTCTTCGGATTGCTTTTCACTTACTTCTACGATTCCTGCTTGAATGTAGTTTGTTTTAGCTCGCCCTATCATTTTGCTTCTTGGCTGTAATGCACTTTAATACGGATGCAATGCCATGGATTCTTTCCCTATCATAAGCCTTACCTTTTTATAATTATGCACTGCATTGTACTTTTTTAAAAAGTCGTTATCTAATATGCCTGAATAATTAACAGGGAAGTCGTCTCTTAGTACATATACTGTATGCTTGATTTCTTTATTTCCTAGCTGTATAGTAGCTCTCACCTTGCCGATCACGCTTGCCTTATACTCCGTTACTCCGGTTAGTTCTAATCGCGTTTTTTCCGCTGGTGTTTTCTCTTTTAAATATTTTTTCTTACCTAATGTCATTGTAGCTCCAGTGTCATATAGCATGTCTACTTGGCCTCTTTTTGCTTCTTTTATCGGCACTACTACCAAGTCTAATTCTGCTTGTACTGCATTTATTTCTATTGTTTGAAGTTCGGCCACTGACACAGATCTTCTTTTTCTTTTATCTTCTTCTTCTTATTTGTCACTACTGGATGATTCGCTACTGTCATTCGGCTTTTTTTTTCTTTTGCTGCATGTATTGCTTTAGCGTTCCCCTTTTTACTTTTCCTGCCGTTCAGTGACCAGCAATTTTCTTTGACATGTCCCGTTTTCTTGCAGTAACTACACTGCTTATCCACAGCGTTTACTTTGCTACTGCTCGGTTTAGGCAATGCCACTCTGTTTGATCGGCACTCTCTTCCGTAATGTCCGATTTTTCCGCACTTACAGCATTCGTAGTTTTTACTTCTACTACGCGCTTGTGCTGGCATGCGGCTTTTTAATTTTATTCCCGCAGCTTTTTCTTCTGCGCTTGCTCCAGCTATTGCTTCCTGAAGCGTACCGTATCCACGCGAACGTACTATCAACTTAAGTTCCTCGCGTAAGTTTATTTGGAAATGGTGCAGTGCCTGCTCTTTTATCGTCTCCAAAATTGTGCGTTTTTGTTCCGTAGTGCGTATCTTTCCCTCAACCATAGATTCATACAGCTCCATGGCGAGCTGGTTCACGCGCTGCTCGTAATTTAACGCGCTTTTCTCGTGCTTTTGTTTGAGAGAGCTAAACTCTATCTGCAACTCAGTCGTACCCTTTTTAGCTAAGTACGTATTTTCTATCTCGCTTTTTAACTGTTCGAAACTGTGGATATCTCGCGTTTCAAAATCTAATAACGCCTGTCCCTTCAGTTTGGTGCATAATATTGCTTTTACCGCTCGTCGACCGGATTAATACTCTTCATCGCATACGTACACGCGCTTAAAAATTCGCGTAACTACATCTGTGACTTCCCCTCGAACGTTGGTATCATGGCACGCGCCTCTTTCAGTGTCATGTAATCAAACAAGTGTGCGGTCTGATTACGTACGTCGGCGGCCGTTCGCCCGTACGTCACGTCGAACTCATTGCCGCGCTCTGGCAGATCGTCGTCCCCGTGCGCTTGTGTTCTGCGGCGTTGTTCGCGTAGTTCACTTACATGGCAGGTTACCGTATCCATGCGTGCATTCATTAATTCAAAAAAACTTGTTCGAACGTGGACGCAGCATTACGTCCACGGGGTCGTGTGTCTGTCTGCTCGGTCCTGCGGCCCTACGTCCCGCGGCACCTCTCGCATCTAACTCGTTTCGCATCCTGTCGATCTCTCGCTCGACATCTTCGCGAGTCCGACCTATGACCTGCTCGTCATCTACCTGCTCTATTCGGTCAGCATCCATTGCGTTACTTCGAAACAACTCGCTCTCGTACGATACTAAAGAAGATCTCTGAGTATCACTGCTCGGGGTTCCACTGTTCTCAACTCTACCGCGATTTATTACACTCTGTAAATGACCGGTTATACTACCGTCTAAATCGAACGGAAACTCTCTTTCTATAATCACATTCGGATATAAATTCCTATCTTGCCTATTTATTTCTGCTTCTTGATAAAGCGCCGCCGGTGCGGTTCTCAGTTTTCGTACCGGTAATAGACTTCGTACTCACCGCGCTAATCGCTCAGATTGTACGCCGCGTTGTTGCAAACGCCACTGAACATATGTATCGCTCGCTTTTACAAAATATTTATTAGACTTACAGTAGTTGACCTATTTCCGCTTACGAGAGTTGTCTGTGTGGTGTTGCTGACTCAGCTTTCCTCGCGCCGCTGCTACCGCTGTTTCGCCGCTTTGCTGGTTCGTTGTTTTGCTGCTTCTCTGCTCTGCTGCTACCGCTGCTTCGCCGCTACCGCTGCCTCGCTTGCGTTGGCTGCCTTGTCGCTTTCGCTGGTTTTTTGGCTGTCCTTTGCTGTTTCCTTGGTGCCCTTCCTGGCCCTTTCGTCACAGCTGCTTGTCTGCTTGCCGCTTGCTGCTTCCAGAGTTTCCCGGCGGTAAATTTTGTTTTCGTTCTGCTACTGCAGTCCAGCTGCTTCTTTATCTTCGCCGTGTGTCACTGCCTGTCGCTTGGCTTGCGTTAGGTCAGTGTTGCCGTGTAACTCGAAACTGTAAACAGAAATATGTAAGGCCGATACGAGCCATTCGCAGGATGTTTGTGCGGAAACTAAGCGTGT
>NW_018020824.1:193862-206121 GCF_002006095.1 Pseudomyrmex gracilis | reverse complement strand
GGCCTGATTTACTCAATAATTACTCCTTTATTATAAATAATAAAAAAAAATGGTTCAGGACTTTTCAACTCAGTTTTACTTCTTCTACCTGCCTACGAGAGATTGTACGGCAATTCTGGGACACCCTGTATATATATATATATATTTTTTTTTTTTTAAACTACACCTCCGTTTTTTTTATCAAACTCAACCGTTCTATTTTTTTTCTTTCTCACCCAATGTCTTCTGCTTACTCTTGATCCAACCGGAATCTCCTGCTGAGTTCCGTCCTTGACACACGAAATGAGAGATCCCACCGTTACCACCAAAATTTGTTGGAAGTCAAGGAGATTGGTTGGTGCGAAGAATAAGTTCTATTCCTTGAACTTATAATATTATCTTTATTGTTCTAGTTTCTTACAATGTTCCTTCAACGTTCTGTACACGGCTGTTCCTCACTGCGGTAAACTTTCCGGCTTGCGGAGCCACACAGTGAGCCAGCAGTCTGATCACGATCTCTTCCCTGCTTCATACGCGCGATTGATTTATAGTAGATCGATCGCGCCGATTCAGCCCACCGGTTCTAGCAACGGCCGTGCTAGTTACCGGTGCCGGTGTCGACACATGCTGCGTTGCACTTCGGACAATGCGACGATGTGTCGCACCCTGTGGCAACCAGCAGTTCTTCCTAGAACTGCTGTTGTTTCGCAGCCTAAACAGGTCATCTGGCCGACTTCTCTCCACCTTGCCGTGGTGGCCGGGCTTAGGGGAACTGTGATCCAGGGGGCCATGCCGGCGGGGACTCCGTTGAGTCCCTGGTAGGGTCACCCATGCTCGGAAGGGCCCCTGGGGAGTTTCTGAACTAAGAGAGGGAATAGAGGAAGGAAAACCTCGAATAAAAACCCGGAGTTCCGAGCTCCGTTAGCCCCGGATTCCGGGGCAACTGGGATAGGGGAGAAAACCCTGACTTCAAATCCGGGCAGGCCGGGCTTGTCAGACTTGGACGTCAACCGGCCTAGGAGAAGGCCACTCCAAAATTAAACCCCCTAAAAACAAATATGGACGGATTAGATAAGGAGATACCATTACCGGACCAGGGTGACCGGACACCCAGGTCCCGGCAGTTCGGGGGTTCCGACCCTGCCCTTGTTCGGTCGTCATCCTACGAGGGGTTGGCTGCTCCGTGCCTGGCAGGCGGAGCAGTCTCTGATGCTACTGCCGACGTAGCTGGCGAAGACCTTGCGGTCTCTGGACCCAGTGGGGCCACAGCGAGAAAATCATTCATGATCGCTAAAATAAGTGACACAAGCAAAGAAAAATTCATGGATGGAGTATCACGTGTATTATCTGCGTTAATGAGAAAAAACTGTTCAATTAGAATATAGTGGCCAAGGTAGGCAAGTAAGAGGCCGTACACAAAAGCGCAATTTTAGTTCGACGATTTTATACAAGTGTTTACAAGGTAATTTGATTCGAATTATTGTGTTTCAAAAATATATGGTTTTTGTTTTATAAACTCATCGATAATGTATATTGTAGAAGCTGGTCTAATTGTACATAATATAAATGCAACGACTTTTTTGTCAATAGTGGGTAAATGGTTGACAGGAGCGGCAGATCGTGGCGGTGGAAGAGCAAGACGAGCTGAGATAGCAAATCAGCAATTTTAGTTTAATTTCTTATAGGTTCACTGCTTTTTTCAAGTTTAAGTTGTCTGTTAAATAGATGCCAATGTGTTTTTTATAACATATGTATATGTAAAGATTATTTTTTATTTTTAGCTATTTTTAGTAATTTAATTTCTAGTTTTTCTGCTTTTTTCACAAAGTTGTCTGTTAAACAAATGTGGTTTTTATTACATATGTATATGTAAAGACATGTAGCAAGTTTTATGGTTATTAAAAACTTTAGACAATATTGATTATACCTATTGTGCTAGCTCTCAATCGTAATAGTCAGATCGGGCTAATCTTTTAAGCCAGTACTATACCAGGCTTAAATGCCAACCTTGGTTTATTTGACTACTAAGAATATTTAGCCAGTGTTGGCTAAGATTGTCTTGTCAGTATAAAATTGCAACATTGTGCCAATACTTGAAATCCATATCTGACCAATCTCGGAAGTAAGTATCGTGCCGAGCTTAAGAGCCAGCGTTGGCTCAATCTAATCATTAAGCATATTCGACCAGTACTGGCTACTACTGTCGTACCAATATCGAGCCTCGTTTGCCGATATTGACCCAATACTGGGCCGTTCGTCAATTCCTACAAGAGTGGCAAAACAAAGTAAAGTAGAAAATAAAACAAAAAATAAAAGCGCAGTAAAGGCGAAAGAAACACGTCATTCAAAAGAACACGAACGTTATGCAAAGTTACCGACTGCCCTAACTAAACTACCGTCACCGCAGTATAATTTAGAAAACTACGCGCAAGAATTAAAAGAGAGATTGCGGGCGACAAATCGAGTAGCGCGAGAAAAACTCTGGAAAAAAAGAAAAGGCCAAGCATTACTACGATAAGAAAACTAAGCCAGCAGCATTTGAGGTAGGAGAAAAGGTATTACTTTATGACAAAACAGTAAGAAGGAGCAGGTCTACGAAATTAGAGTCAAAATGGATAGGACCGTATGTAGTAGTAGCGAGAGTGTCAGGCGTCACTTACACTGTAAAAGCAGGACAACGCACGCAAAATGTGCACGTCAACAGGCTGAAAGTTTTTATAGAAAGTTAAAAAAAAAGAAGTAATGGTCACTTATCATCACTCCGAGTCGGAGAAGGTGATGGGCGACGGTGGGGCGCGGGGCGGGGACCCCAGGCATACCACTTCATTGTCGTAGAACTCGTCGTTTTCCGAGAACTACCCCAGGATGAAGCCTCGCTTACACCCGTAGTGGTAAATCGGGGGCTCCGAGTCGGAAGAAGCAGGCGGCGGAGGACGCATAGGACCCCCACCTCTGGTGATGCCGGTGGCGGCCCCTCCGGGGTGCAGGGTGCTGCGGGGATCCCCGGTGGTGACTCGTCGTCAAGAACGACAAAGAAGATCACTGGTGACCAGGACGTCGTCGTCGCAGGGAGTGCGTGCGCTCAACCAAGAGCGTGCCGGGCTTGAGGCCGCATTTGAGGACATTTTTAGACACTAAAAGAAGCAAAAAGTTAAGCACAAGAAAACACGCGGGTTCTGGTAAGTCGAAGCACTTACAGAAGGATTCACTGTAACACTCGTTACTTGCACCGCTGTCAGCGAGGTACTGACGATCGTTGTCGTAAGGAACCATGTCCCGAAGCACAAAGACAATCGCGTGTCAAATATAAAGTCTTAGAATTAGTATAAACGATAAGAGAAGCTCAAGTGACAGAAGCAACGAACTCGGTAAAAAGACCGACGCTCGCGGTTCCACCTGTAAGGCGACGCCGTTCGCGGAGCGGTAACAGTAAAATGTAACATATGTAAACGTATTGTATAAAACGTTTTGCTCGCAGGAAAATGTTGTTAGTAAAAGTAGCAATACTTACCTTTTGCGTCGCGTGGAGTGAAGCCGGGGGCCAAGAGTACCACATACAAAAATTTCAACACAATCCCGGCATGTACTACGAGAAGTACGGAACGATTCTCCATGTCAGCGAAAAGTGGAGATTAGTCGTAAGATTAGACGTATCTACGATATATACGCGAATAGAACAGGTAGAACGCATGTTGAGAGATACAAAGAAAACATGCGGAAACGTAACGATGGTTCGTGAAAGTAGGAAATTTTGCGAAGGTTTCGTTGCAGAGTTACAGCAAAGATTGCAAAAGGTAGAAAGACTGGCCAGATGCGTTAAGACAATCGTGGTTACACCAACGCGTTACCGAAGGGGGCTAGTGAACGCGGTAGGCTCTGTCGCAAAAATTTTGTTCGGCACTATGGACGCCGATGAAAAACAGATATCGGAGCAAATAGAGTTGTTGAGCAAAAAACAGACGGTGCTACAACATGTGATTAGAAATCAGTTGCAGGTTGTAAACGCAACAATCGCGCACGTATAAAACGTGGAAGAAATGATCGAAAACGAAAATAATTTGAGAAACGCGGTATTAGAGATAACTCAAAAGATGGACGATTACGCACGACAAGCGGAGTTAACCGAGTATTTTATGGAACTAGGAAGCGTAATCACCGAACTCGAGTTCGACGTGGAACGCGTCATGGGGTACATCACGGATGTACAAACAAAATTCGCACAATTAGAAGTAGTACCCGTCGAGTTAATATTAAAAAGTCTCTGGGACGCGAGCAGTTGGTCGATCCACGGGTTACATTTTTCGTTTGCTGTAACTCTGGAGAACTGGCTAGTTATTAAGGAATATGTAACAGTTAGCGTTTATTGTAAAGATGCGAGTGTGTACACTATTGTCAAGTTTCCTCTGGTAAAATCTGTAAAGTATAACGTGTTTAGGGTAGTGCCACTACCGGTGCACGACCACGATAACGTGTTTACGGTAGCTCAGATCACAAATCAGATGATCGCGGTGGATGTAAACAGGCAGACATATTCAATCGTAACGAGAAGTCAGTTAGATCGATGCAAACATGTAAAAAACGATTACATGTGTGATAACGTCAAGTCAGTGTACAAAGTGCACAAAGATGCGCCTTGCAAAGTGCAAGCTTACATTAGCGAGTCAGGAGACTTTTTAAATTGTAAGGAAGAAACGGTGATGACAAATCACACGGTATGGATAAAATTGGAAACAATGCGTGTATGGTTGTATTCGACCCTGAAAAGCGAATCAGTGCTGGTTTCTTGCGAAAGTTAACAGGAACAAAGCGAGGTCGTGGACGGAGTTGGAGAGATAGAGTTGGCGGAGCATTGCAAGCTGGTAACTTCAAGTATATCAAGTCACGCGAGTAAAATGATAAACGGTGTACAGATCAATACGCATTTGCCACGGTTCAACCTGTCGAAAATCAAGGCAGTAAATCGCGCAGCTAAGGGCAAACCGGTAGAAATAGGAAGTGTGACGGAAAACAAGACGCAATTAAAAAAGTTGCGGGCGGAAGTAACGGAATTAACGGATGAAATGGATACCAGTACCTGTTCATTCTACAAAAATCCGCACTTTATCTACCCAACGACGTCAGGCGTTACAGTAATAGTAATAATCATAGAAGTAATCGTTTATACGTTAGTCAAAAATAAGGAAAAAAGAAAATTAGCACGTATCGCTGTAGAATTACGTAGTGCGGGACGGCGAGAAAGACAGAAAAATGCTCGTGCACAAAACATAGAAACGGTAGCGTTGTAAATATCAAATAGTGTTGTAATTGGAATCGAATATTGTAAAACAATAATGGTTGTAACCAAGTGTTGTAAGGTTGTAACAAGTTTTTGAACGGAAAATGTCGGTTGCATACATTTTCTTTTTTCCCGAAAGGAGGGGAAATGTTGTGCAGCAGTTTTTTTTTAGTAAGTTAAGTAAAGTGAGGCCATTGAGCAATGTGATGAGACATCACTGTCATTGCTCAATGACCTGGTTAGGTTGCGGGGCAGCAGCAGTTCTAGGAAGAACTGCTGGTTGCCACAAGTTGCGACACATCGCCGCATTGTCCGAAGTACAACGCAGCATGTATCGATACCGGCACCGGTAACTAGTACGGCCGTTGCTAGGACCGGTGGGCCTGCTGAATCGGCCCGATCGATCTACTATAAATCAATCGCGCGGATGAAGCAGAGGGAGATCGTGATCAGACTGCTAGCTCACTGTGTGGCTCCGCAAGCCGGAGAGTTTACCGCAGTGAGGAATAGCCGTGTAAGGAACGTTGAAGGAACATTGTAAGGAACTGGAGCAAGAAAGATAATATTAGAAGTTCAAGAATAGAACTTATTCTTCTCACCAACTATCCTCTTTGACTTCCAACAAGAAGAAGAACAGAAACTTCATAAAACGCATTAAGACTCTTAAAAATATGGTCTCTCACTTAAAAAAGATGCATTCCCAGTAAACGCACATGTAACTGCTATTTCTTGTTACATAACAAGTAAGTATCAAATAAGTATCAGTGATATATAACTTATTTATGTATATGCTATATAAATATGCTTTTGTCTAATACATCTCAGATATTATAAAAATAGCATGCAAAAGATACGTAATTATACTATTATTTATACATATCATTATCTGTGAAACAATATGTATCAGATTAGTAACTGATATATGTAAGCGACGTAATCTAAATTGCGTGAGACAGAGCGATTTTTTCGTTCTAGAGTGTTGCATATGTAAAAGTTATTAGCAAGTTATCGCGCACGTGATCGAAAATTTGAGGTAAGATATTGTTACGTCCTGGGGACTCCACGGTTCTCTTTTTCTTGCAACGCGACGCGCCAACGCATAACAAACCCTTTTTTTGTAAATAATGAAAAGCAATAAATAACTCAAACGGGTCTCCTATTGTTTGGAAACTTAGACTCCAAACGATAGGAGAGCAAACGGAAATCATATCGGCGCCCGAAAAGATAAACCGCGCCTAATAAGAACCCGGAAGTTTGCTATAACAAGCAAAAAAAATTTATCGTTTAAACACTCTGAGCAGCTTTCCAAACAAACCCGGATATCTCCGGGGCAAGAAGAACACTGCCTATAAAATTTAGAGCAGCCCGGGCAAATAGAACTCCGGCGCCATGAATAATCTACTAAAATTTTATTATAAACAAACAGCAAAGAGTCTATGGCGTGATCGAAAACTAAAGCTTTCCCTTTTCCCTTCTCCGAAAAATCGGACGAGCCGATCGAGGCGAGAAATCGTCACTGATTGGCGATCTCACGAAGTTTACCCGACCACTAACTAACAAATAGGAACTGGCGAAGCTCGACTGAGTTTTCCGATTGGGAGAGTCCTCGCTTACTCAAAAAATTGTACATAAGCCAGGATTCTCAGAACCAGAATCAGTTAAAAGCCGCTGATCTTAAGAGTCGGGAGTGTCGTGGTACAAAGAGTTTGAAAAGTAAAGTTCGGTGCAGTGAGTGCCAAAGCCGGGACACCGAAGCCGCACTGGATTTCAATGATCCACTCCCGAGTGCTTGCAGCCAACCCGACACCGTCGCCGCTCAACCAAGTAGTAAGTACTTTTAAGAAACCAATTGTTTATTGAAGTTCCACGAATTAGAAATAGAAATTGAGAAAAAAGAGAACCTGCAGCTGCTCTTCAGGAAGCTCAGAGAAACGTACTCGCGAAATAAAAAACGATTAATCATTAATTCATCGGGTAAGTTTAAAAAACAATTAAGTCTCGCACGAATCAGACACAACAGCCGCAGTTAGGCAGTACTGAACTGTCTAAGATAGCCTCTCACCTCCTTTCTTAATCAGAGAGGGTATCCGGGATCCTGAATCGCTCTGGATGACTTCTGATAGACATCCGCGGTTTTGAATCGCTCAGGATAACCTCCAATCCTCTCTTTTAATTTTGTATTCTCATCGTACGAGAAACTTGCCGTAAACAATTTTTTTTTCTTCCTCTCCTCGCACCTTGAAGGCTCAACTGCGGGTTACTCAAGCAAATAAGACTCTTGCAGCTTTTTAATTAAATAATTAATTTAAGTGGAACCTCGCAAATACACTTTGGGCGACAATAAAGGCTCGACGCAATCGGTAGAACCGAGCCTTGCGCCGAGCCGCCGCGCTTGCCTTGGGCAAAGCTGAGCCGGACAGGCCCAACCGCCCGACGCCTACCACTCCCGAGAAACGTTCCAACGTTGACCACGCGGACAACAGCGACAACAACGACAATAATATTAAAGACCCCTGCGATACGCACACAAATCCTTCTCACGCGCACGCACACTCACCGACGCACTCGCACGCAAGCACCTCTCACGCAACTTCACACGACATACATACAGACACACACCACGACAACGATTCGTGATATGAGTCTCCCTCTTACTCACCCGTAAGCCCCGATCCTCCTGCAGACGCTCAATCCTCCCTCGATCCTCCCGCGAACAATCCACCGCCTTCACCTCTTCGCTCCCCCTCTCCAACGCACTCCGAGCCCGCTTGTCCCGCAGAAAATCCCGCGAATGTGCAATCCGCCCCAACTCCTCCATCCCCTCCTCACTCTTCTTTCCCTCTACCTTCCACATCCGCGCAAGAATCCGCGGATGACGAACCTTCCGATTCCTCTCGACCGACCACCCCACCGCTTGACTCTAAATTACAATACTTCCTCAAATTAGCCTCCACCTACCGAATAGCCAGATCCTAATAAAATATTTTATATAATAGATCCCCTAAGAATTAATCCTTCCGATCTCTTTCACCTGATATCTACAACTCCATCTAGAAAACTCCTCTCCGTCAAATTCCCGTACCTCAATGACATCCGTCTTGTCCCAGTCCGTCATTTTTATCCCATTTTTCCTCTTAGTTACGCCAAAATCCACGAAATCATAAAAATCGACTTAGAATGATTTCAATCGCTAGACTACGAATCGGCGCTACACACATGCACTCGACACACTTACATCTATAGAACCTCGCCGGAGGCTCTTCACACACGCTCTCGCGACACATGCATACGCATATATAAACATATATAAATTCCTTCTCTCCAGCCTCCGAGCGATGACCCTCCGATCTATTGTAAAATTCGCGACATCACATCTAATCGCACAACGACACAACACCGACCAAAATTTGTAGCAAAAACCCTCATTAAATAAATAAATTAATATTTTGCGTTTTATAATCACTTCGTTTAATTAAAACAACCTCTCATCCTCCGCATCCTCAATCGATCGCACGGTCTCGTCCTTAGTCAATAAAGTTGAATCTCTAGACTTAAAAAGAGACCGACGAGCGGGGCCTCATAGAATAGAGTAAGATCAGCATACGCCGTTAACCTGTCCATGAGAGCACACAAACTCGCTTGACTCTGCCGCAGCGGGATCGCCTACCTGCTGTGCGGAGACAGAGAAACGACAGCTCTCTGTTACTCCACCGTAGCCCGACCGTAACCGTGAGCCAGGACGTAACAATATATATAAACTGAGGTAAGATATCCATAATTTTATATTATTTTTGTAACATTATTGAAAATATAATCTCGAAGTTCATAAAAATGTCAGAAAGAAAAGATTTTTGTGACTTATCGGCCCGTCAACAGCGTAGACGCATTGTTAACCTCACAAATCCGATACTCAGTGAATCAAATGTAAATGCATCGACGAGTTTTAGTATTCCTGCTTTCACATCAAACTCTAAAATTGAGGTCAATGAAATAATTTCAAGATATGTAATCTGTTACTAATAACAGTAATTAAAAGTAAGTGCTTACATTTGTTCATTTAATCGATTTCAAATGTAAGTTATTTATGTTAATGTTATTATTCTTTGCTTCTACAAATATTTTCAGATGTAGTACTGTCATCGGATTACAATTTCCAAGAAATGCATTTTCAAAAGGCTGCGGGTGAATGGTTTCGTCTGAGTAAATTGCGACTTTCAAGAGAACAAAACTATAGACGTGAAGCAGACGCAGATGATCCTACCAAAGAAAACTAAAGCTAACGATTACAAATATATAAATACATTATTGTATATATTTCCTCAAATTTTATATATTTTTTAAATATAAGTTTAAGATATTATTGAAAGAGTGCAATATTTTGTTTTGAGATAATATTTGAAAGTATTGTGATAATTATGTTTTGTTTTGAGAGATAAATAAGAAATAAACATTGCCAAAATGTATATAAATATATTTTATATGTATATTATGTTTGATAAAAAAGAGATATGCATAAGTAAGAATATATGATAAAAAAATTGTCTATTAAATATTCATTAAATTCTTTATACTCAGCAAGTTTCATTACAAACTTGTACTTTTACATGTTGTCTTGGGACTCATAACTCTGTGTAAGATATTATATTAAGTTTTGTGATACTCCAGAATATATATATTTTGATATTCAATTGAACTCATTGAAGATTAAAGATTGAAATTGAATTAGTCAAAACAAAAGTAGTTAAAATTTCTTTGTTCTGAGTGATCAAATTTCAATCCGAATCTTCAATACGTAGTCGAATACAATCTTTTTCAGAAATTTATTACTAGTAAAGCCAAATAATACTTATTTTGAGTAATAAAATCACTGATAAGAGCTGTTCACCATCGCTTTTATTACTTGAAATAAGTATTATTTTGGCTTTACTAGTGTTACGTCCTGAGCCTATAGTTACGGTCGGGCATTAGTGGTAGTACGCAACAGACGCACTGACACATTCAAGCGAACGTGAAGTCTATCCCAGCACACTGACACAAAGAAGGAAGTCAGGAATGTGCGGGTCGAGCGAGACAGTTCGGCAACGCAGACAGGCCAACGGGGTTACCCGATTTTTCTCTGTCTAACGTATTCTCACTCGTCGGTTCCTTTTTAGGTCTAAGACGCAAGTCTCAATTACCAAGGACGAAACCACGCGATTTAACGAGGAATGAACGGGTTGTTAATTGAGTGTGGTTTACTAGTAGTAGTTTGTTAGTTAGACGAGGTCCATAAGGGTTGAATTAATCAAAGCCAGATTTGTTACAAAGTATTATCATAATTGTTTATTTAAGTAGATTGTTAAAACAATAATAATAACTGAAGGAAAACATAAGTAGACTCCGCATGAATTTGCTTTAAATTGGCACGTACAGTTCAGGTGCTACGATTCGTGTTCTATAACGATTATTATTAAAGAGATCTCCGCGTATTGTTACAAGCGACGGAATGTTTTGTTGTAGTGACATCGAGATTATTGAGCTGGATTAAAGTTAATAAAGAATCTTAAGTCCGGAGCGTGTTTACGAGAAATCATTTTTTTGGAAAATATACTGCCGTTAACTACGGGTCGTCGGTCGGATCCGTCTCCGCAAGAGATCGTAAAATGAAATAGTCTATTGTTCGGAAGATTCTACTTTAACATAGGCGCTGTTCTTTTGACTATGGGTAGCAAATCGAGATAATCAATTAAAAGTAGATCACACTATTATTGAATTATTGATTGGATAAATGTTCACGATTGTTATTACGGTACTCGGAATCATTACATTACGTTGTGTGTCGAGAATTAGAAATGGTTTTAAGAATTGATGATCTTGACTGGCTGCTCATATCGAAATGCAAAAGGTGTATAAGTCTGCATTAGTGAGACTTACAATGTACTCGGTGATATATTTTGGTGATAGTGATACTGGAAATTGGCAAGGTTGCTCGGTGATTGGTCGTAGTTGTTTCGCTTGGATTCACGCTGCTCGCAGATGATCACAAGGGGAGTCGGCGGCACCCTCAGCAGGTTCGACGAATGAGAAGTTTGCAAAATTTCTTTGATTCAAACTGACTGACCAATTGATTGTTAATCACTGACTCTATCGCGAGAAATTATTCTCTGAAGATCGAACTGTGTTGGAAAACTGCGTACTGATTAATGAATGCTCGATCGAGCATCCAGGGCTTTTATACCTGCGGGTTGATCTCCCCTTCTCCATCGTCTCTTCTCGAAATTTTGCCCTCTCGTTCGTTGACTGTCGGGGCAAAGACCTTTTCCCCTTTCGTTCGATTCTCCGGATCAATAGGATCATCGTTTGTTTAGATCTCGCTTATCGGTACGTGCCCTATCTTGTTTATGTCTGCGAGTCGCAACTCTAGCCCCTTGATTTTCGATTTCCTTTCCAGAGTTGCGAGAGCCGCTGTGCCATGCCCAAAATTTACGAGCGCGTAGCTTGCGTACAGAGAATCTTTGACCATCACATTCCTTTCTGAGGGGCGATAACCTTTGCTCATCGATACCGGTTAGATTTTGTTTATAATATGACGTCCGGCTAGGTTTGTTTATAATATGGCACCCGGTTCGGACTTGTCTATCTTATCTCGGCTGGCTCTCGTTTCTCTTTTCAGAAATTCGTTACAAGGATTATTTCTCTAAGAATTATCGTTAGACTTAATAATTATATTTCGTTGGAAAATGAAAGAGCCCGTGGAGTCCATGACGTAACACTAGTAATAAATTTCTGGAAGAGGCTTTACACGTAAATATTAGTATGCATTTGGAATATAAATGTTATATCAAATGTTTTATATCTGAAAAATATCTGTTATGTAGTATAGTGACACACACGATTACATATCATAAATATAATATTTAAAATATTACAGAGATACACAGTTTGTCCGGAAAGTTCCCGGACTACGTGAATTAAAAATCGAAAATGAAAGATATGGTTTATTAAACAAGTTTACACTTCAAGGTA
>NW_018020824.1:180358-193152 GCF_002006095.1 Pseudomyrmex gracilis | reverse complement strand
GTCTATACTAAGTAGTTCCAGCGTTGACCGCTCGATAGCGCCGCTTACCCGCGCTAGAAAAAATCAGTCCGGGAACTTTCCGGACAAATTGTGTACATATCTCTGATATATCAGAGAAATGCTTTTGTTGCTGACATTCAACTGTACACGTAACATACATGTACGTTAGTTACTATATAACAAGTTATTTTATAATATTTACTATTATGAATCTAAACTATATATATTACATCACTGTGTTTGCTGGGTTTAATCTCTGAGGATGCTGGAGATTCTTTGCTAGTACAGTATTGCTCAGTTTAACTAACAAAGTAGTTTGTCAGTATAAAACATGCAATGTTCGTTATTGTCAATAATCTCAAACTGTTCGATAAACATATATGCAAAATGCAGGTACACTAAACATAAAGGTTTTCTGTCTTGAAAATTGCAATTATGGAGTACCCTTCAATATACAGAAAGGTTGACTCATAATTATTGGGAGTACAAATTAGTTCGGTCCGTTTCCAAAAGATGGCTCCGGCTGTTGTGAATGGTTCATAGTGACAGCTAATTTTGGCGGTTTCAGAGAGGTTAGACATCTGCTAATAATATTCAGTTTATATTGCTTTGAGTTTTATACAAAAAGATTCGCATCTAAGACAGCACGCTAGACGCATCGAGCGGAGACTTCGATTATCTTTCTTAGTGCCCACTCCTGCTTTCCGAGTGCCTGTGACAGACAGTCAAGTCGGATATTACTCTGCTGTGAGTATTTTCCAATTTGATTATCAAATCTGCCGTTTTTACGGCAATTCTTTTGTGTGTTTTGTATCACTTTTTACCGGCCGGCATTGTCGCCATCTTGCCTTGCTATAACGGTTAGTTTCATTAACTGTTACGAATTTTGCTACGTGTTCTGTACTTTGTCAGATTTAGCTTTGTCCGCGACACCCGATATGGAGGTCAATAGTGACGTGAAGACCTCTCGACCTCCCCAGAAAACGGGAGTTGCCGTTCAGGTCGCGGGTGCGGATCTTTCCCCGTCCAAAGGAGAGGGGAGATCTCCTGTTCCTGTGGCCGTGCCTAACTGTCAGGGTGCTGGTAAACCGGGCCTTAAACGGTCAATAGAGGTTACAGTTCCTCCTAGCAAACGTTCCAATGCGCCGTTGTCGGACACTCAGAGGTCTCTCTTGGCCAACAAGTACAATCCGGACTCTAAGAGTCTTTTTTTGGTACATGTTGAGCGCTGTCGTCCGGGGCCCTTTTCCGCAGCCCCCGGGACGGACAACTCTTCAGGTAAAAGCGCTGTTAGCGCTCTTAGACTAGGTAAGAAGCTTAACTCGCTTGTTTACGCCTCGTTTCAACATGCTTATAACCTCAAGTCTATTGGCAGAAACAAATTCTCAGTGTGTTTTCCAACAGGAGTAAACGCTAACAGGTTTGTCGAGTCCTTTGCTCGAGTGGCCGAGGAGATCACACCTCACAACACGTGGGTCGCTTTCGTCCCTAGCTTCAGAGTGGTGAGGCAGTTTGTGCTGAGAGGTGTTGACGAGGATGAATCTGCAGAAGATATTGTTGCCAATATTAAACCTCCCCCGGGGTGAGGTGTTTCGTGGACCCCCCCTTTCGAAGCAGTCCGAATGCAAAGAAGGGTGTTCAACAAGGATGGTATACCGTCACTAGTTAATACCAGTTGTTATATTTTAAGGTTTAGGTCTCAGTTTGTGCCTAGGTCCTGTATATATATGGGGAAAAGGGTCTTCTTGTACCCCTATATACAAAGTACGTAGATGTGGTTTCTGCCAAAGGCTGGGACATACTGCCTTCTCCTGTAAACAGTCGGGCAGTACTGACAAGATGTGTTGTGAGAAAT
The DNA here is from genome assembly GCF_002006095.1 of Pseudomyrmex gracilis. NCBI lineage: Eukaryota > Metazoa > Arthropoda > Insecta > Hymenoptera > Formicidae > Pseudomyrmex > Pseudomyrmex gracilis. The sequence continues at coordinate 191,297 of NW_018020824.1, read as the reverse complement.
GTGGAAAGTCGGGACATTCCAAGCGTGAGTATTCTAATCAGTTGCCGGAATGCATTAACTGCATTAGAGCAAAGTCAAGGGACGCGGGCCATCAAACCTCGGACCCGAAGTGCCCGGCGTTCGTTAGACAGAAGGAAATTCACAAGATAATGGCGTATCAAGATCTTCCGTACGCCGAAGCAGCTGTAGTGTACTGCGCGCGCGTCGGGACGGTGCGCTCTCGGGAAGTTGGGGGATCTTTGGTTCCTTTACCCTCTCTGGGAGAGTACTTCCCAGGTGAAGGTGTGTTCAGGTTTTCAGCACGCTCTCAAAAGAGCAGGACAGTGAGTGGTGGAAATAGCTCGTACTCGACTCCTGTGGGCGGCAGCTCTCCCCGTGTGGGCAGTTCCTCTTTTTCTTCGGGAACTATCACGCCGCGAGTGGGCCAAGCTGCAGTACCCTCGTTTGCTGACAAGGTTAAGGCAGGCACTTCGTTGCCCTCCCTTACGGAATTCCCCCCTGAGGCTCCGCGGCAGGTGCCGTTAGCTGGTGCTGGAGGTTTTGGTTTTGGCCAGGAAGCGCTCCCCGACTCCTCCCCGGGTCGTGTGGACGGCTCTGGTCGCCTGAGTTCTCTTTCACCTAGACTCGTAGCAGGATAGTCACCGCCATTCTAAGTTTCACCAAATCATCCAAAGCTCTGCCCCAAGACGAAAATAGTCTGACTGGTCTGGTAAACACAATCTGTAACATAATATCACAGTAAATCACGTACACATTCTCAAGCTGTCAATTCACAGCTCTCGTCGTCATTATTTTCTTTTTTTTTTAGTTGTTTTAACAAAACAGATGGCTCATGCTCAAACAGTAAAGATTGTTCAATGGAACTGTCGTTCTCTGCATCGAAAACTCGATGACGCTAGACTGCTCCTTCACGAGAGCTGTACTCTAATTGCCGCGTTCAGCGAAACGTTCTTAACTCCTACCACAATTGCCACGTTTTCTTGCCATGACGTGGTATCCTCGGATCGCAATCGCTATAGTGGAGGTGTGGCCTTAGCGGTAGCAAAACACCTTAAATTCCAGTTCGTAGACAATACGTATCTGTTGAACCTCTGTCGCGATAACTCTGTTGAAATTATTGCGGCTAAGATTTATCTCACTGATTCTCTACACGTCTTTTCTGTTTAAAGTCCTCCTAGGAGCTCTGGTTCCTATATGCGTCCTAATTTCTGGAATTTATTTTTCCAGGCGTGCTCAGCGTATGATCCTGCGGTTATATGTGGTGACTTTAACGGCAGAAACCCTCTCTGGTGTAGCGTTTCTTCCTCCTGCAACGTTGAAGGAAGTAAAATTGAACTAGCCATCACCAACTCCCCGTTTGCCCTTTTAAACGACGTCAGCTATACCTGGTCTTCGTCGGACCTCTCACGTAGGTCGACTATTGATCTCACGGTGGTATCTCGCAACCTTCTTCTTAACTGTCAGTGGGAGGTGGTTGGTTTTCACTATGGAAGTGATCACTACCCTGTTCTCACCAGTTAACAGTAGGTTTTACGGCAACATCCCTTGTCGTCTCTACATTTCCACCAAAAGTGTTGACTGGGACATGTTTCAGGAGCTGTGCTCTTCCTTTGCCAGTAATTTTAGTGTTGGAGCTGCTGGTCAAGACGTCGAGCAGACTTATTCACTTCTTGTAAGTTAAATTATCTCAGCCCTTAAGACGTCTGGCGCTAGGAAGATCACTTCGTCGCATCCTACCCGAAAGCCTCCTTCGCCGTGATGGGACGACTCTTGCTCGCAAGAGGTGAGACGTAAAAGATTGCTCTTCTCCTCCTACAAAGCCAACCCGAGCCTGCGTAACTTGAACGAGTATTTCTGAGTGTCTAGAGAGGTTTCTCGCTTTCTTTGCCGGAAAAAGCGTTCGGCCTTCAAGACTTTCTGCAGCTCCCTACATGCCAACTCTGATGTTGGCTCTGTGTGGAGCCAACGGTTTGCGCCTTTTCACACGCTAGGAGTTATCAACGCAACGAGTCTAATCGTAGTAATGTTGACGTCGAAGGGTTTCGTAAAGCCTTTGATAAGATTGCTTCTTTGACTCGAATAGAAGCCTCACCTTGTACTAATGTACTGGCTAACATCCGTAAACCCCCTAGCTTTCTGGATAGCTCGTTTATGGATGCTCCCATCAGCCTGGAGGAGTATTTTGCTGTCATCCGCTCAATTAAACTCAAGTCGGTTCCTGGCCCTGATTTAATATTTAATAACGTTATTTCACATTTTCCCCGAGCTCTTCACTTGGTCATTCTTAGTTTTTTCAATGACATGCTTAGCAGGAAAAGGTATCCTGAACAGTGGAGTGACTATTTCGTAGTTTTTATTCCTAAACCGGGGAAGAAAGGCTCTTACCGACCTATATCCCTGGCTAACAATCTCCTTAAAATCATGGAAAAAGTAATGTGTAAGCGCATAGAGTGGTGGGTTGAAAATGGTAGCATCATTCCCCCCTTCCAGTTTGGCTTCCGTAGAGACCTGTCATGTATTGACAATTTGGCAGTTCTGACCTCGCAAATCAAGATCGCTAACAATAATCGGCAGGGTACGGGAGCAGTGTTTCTGGATATCGAGGGCGCGTTTGATAATGTTATACCTTCTACTCTTCTTTCCATGCTATCGGTTCTGGGCTTTCCAGACAAGATCCTCGGTTTTATATCCTTCGTTATCTCGTTTAGAAACTTGGAGGATTATATTTCCGAAATGCCTTTACAAAGTAGGTCAACCTCTAGAGGTTTACCCCAGGGGTCAGTACTTAGCCCGCTGCTCTTCAGTCTGTATGTGTCGACTGTAGAGTCTTGCTTTCTTCTTCCCGTCAACATACTTATGTATGCTGATGACGCTGTTTATTGTTCTCATTCCACCATCGAGTACGTCTCTCAACAGCTCAACATATCACTAAGCAATCTTAGTTCTCATCTTGAGGAGCTCGGCCTCAGGCTGTCTCCTGAGAAGTCGACGGCCACCTTTTTTGCCCTGAACTCCCTTCGGAACACAAAGTCACTTATTAAGTCCAAGAAAATCAAAATCTCGTTAAATGGAACTCCTATCCGACTTAAGTGGTCAGTCAGGTTTCTCGGAGTTTGGCTGGACTACTCTTTAAAGTGGAAGCAACATGTGTCTGAAGTCAGGATTCGAGTGGTATCTCGCATTAACATATTGAAGGCCATTTCAGGTATTACGTGGGGTGTTCATCCCAGAGTCATGTTTACAGCCTACAAGGGCCTGGTAAGGTCCGTGCTGGACTGGGGATGCCAAGTTGTGTCCCCCCTCGAGAGAGCCTCATCCTCGATCGCCTGCAGTACTCGTGCGTTCGTTTGATATGTGAGTTTATGCGCACTACTCCTACCAACGTTCTCTTGGATTTTACCAACATCCACCTGCTTGCCGGTCGTACTGTAGACGTAAGTATCTGACGTGCAGGTATGTATGTAAAACTACATCTCGGTCTAGTCATCCCTTGAGTCCTGTGTTTTCTCAGGTCAGCACAAACTGGAGACCTATTTGCACAGATAACTGCTTTGATCTATTTGATCTGGTGGCTGAACTGGCCCCCCTCACGAGTCAGGTTGAAAAGTTCTCCCTTCCAGGTCCTCTCGGCTTTCCCTACCTAGTCAGGTTTTTGAGTTGTGAAGTTGCTTCAGAGGTCGGCCTTCATCTACGTACCTCTCCCTCTCCACAAAGTTCCTTTTTTACCTTTTTAAAGAGGGTATAAGTCGTGTTTTTTTCACAGATGGATCACTGCAACCTTCGGTAGGGGGTGTTCCACCTAGGGCTGGTTATGCGGTAGTGTCCTATGACCCAGATCTAGTTCATTACGCGCGGGTACACGACCTGTCATCCATATTTGACGCTGAAGCTGCCGGAGTCCTTTGCGCCCTCAAGTACGTGGAGGAACTTGGTTTTGGTCAGGTAGCCGTTGCCACCGATTCCCTCAGTGTGATCAGGTGCCTAGAGTCGGCTGATCCTCGGGGTATCCATCCCCCGGTTATTTATAAAATAAAGGAACTTGTCTATAGATAACAATTTCGCGGTGCTCGTGTAAAGTTTGTGTGGGTTCCAGGCCATAAGGGAATCCGTGGTAACGATAGAGCTGACCACTATGCTAAGGTAGCTCTTAGTCAGTCGGTCCCTGATCCGGGTGAGAGGTGTGGCGTAAGAGCTTTGTTCCCCACGCTGCGCTCTGGCTTGGTGGGTGACTCCCGTGCCCTCCTCCTTGAGGAGGCGGAACTTAAAGGTAAAAGGTATTTTGACGCCAAGAGAGTACCTCTGGGGAAACCTTGAGTGTTTCAAAAAACCCCTTCCAAGACCTTTAGTTAATCTAATATCTCGTATCAGGTCCTTCCATACTAGGGTCAACGCGCATTTGGCTGACAAGAATATTTTGGTTTTCGCCTCCTGTCAGTGCGGCCATGCTCGCCAAGATATTGATCATGTATTCTTTAATTTCCCGAAATACAAAGATAAATCTGACAAGCTTATTATTGACTTGTATCATTGCGGGTTTAGCCCGCCCACAAAAATTACCGATATTGCCTTTTCTAATGACCTGCGTGCTATGCACGCCTCTTTTCAAATTTGTCACTAGCACAAAAATCTCCATTTAATCCTCAGACATCCATGCCACACTAAAACTCTTTAAACCTCTCTGCTACCCAGCAAAATTCCCTATCAACTTTTGTCTCCCTCGATGCAGTGCGCTCTGTTGTGTATGGAGCAAGCCTAGTCTCCAATACGCGCTGTGATCTACGAATAATCTTTAAAAATAGTATACGAACAGCGCTCTGGAAACACATGCGCTCCGGAAACACAAGATGCTCCGGAAACACAAGGGTCCATATGTACTCAGACTGGCGTGTGAACTAATCTTTATGGTCCAAGAGCCATACTTGCACCAAACCAAATTTTCATACAAAAACCTTGATTTTTACTGTGTTTGAAATGTCGAATTTTGTGTTAACCAAGCAGCATTTGCAGGAAATTTTAATTTTCTGCTTTAATTAGAAGAAAAGTGCAACTGAAGCCCATCGAATGCTTGTCAAAGTTTATGGTGACACTGCTCCAACTGATAAATCATGTAGGGAATGGTTTCGACGTTTCAAGGATGGAGATTTCAGCGTTGAAGACAAGCCTCGCTCTGGACAGCCAAACAAATTCGAAGACAAAAACTTGCAGGCATTACTCGAAGAAGATCAGAGTCAAACGCAAGAGGAGCTTGCAGAATCATTCCCATGGCTCTCAATCGTACAGAAAGGGCTTGTTGAGATACTCCAAATGATGTCACCATAAACTTTGACAAGCATTCGATGAGCTTCAGCTGCACTTTTCTTCCAATTAAAGCAGAAAATTAAAATTTCCCGCAAATGCTGCTTGGTTAACACAAAATTCGACATTTCAAACACAGTAAAAATTAAGGTTTTTGCATGAAACTCAAAGCAATATAAACTGAATATTATTAGCAGATGTCTAACCTCTCTGAAACCGCCAAAATTAGCTGTCACTATGAACCATTCACAACAGCCGGAGCCATCTTTTGGAAACGGACCGAACTAATTTGTATTCCCAATAGGTTAAACATCAGATCTTGATTTGCAGATCCGCACAAGCGAGAGCGCCAATCACTGGCGCCGGCCAAATCGGCCTAACTATCTCTTGTTTAAAACTCGCTATCGGTTGCCGTGTTTAAATTTGTACGAATGACCACCAACTTGGTTTTGATTTCAACTTCCTTTCCGGAGATAAGAGGATTTTTTATTTCCCGCTTGATTCGAGTTACTCGCCTCGGCTGCTGTGCGAATAGTTTTATCACTCTTTATCTTACTGCGAATTAGAAATCAAATCCGTTTACTTGTCATATCAGTACTCCGCGTGCAAACTGATTATAATTCATTTATCGCCACTGGCCGACTCTTCGTTCTCCATCCAGAAAGTTTACATCTAAGATTACAATTACGATCGTTAGGACCAGATTATCGTTCCCACGTTGCAAAAAAAACGGACTGTGAAGTCCAGACGCGTAACAGTACATATTTTATATACAAAGTTACTGATTGTTATATAAAATTAGTTTAGTGTATTTACTTCGCAAAAATTACTTTTTTGTGATATTTCTTTTACCTCTGAAAACAATCAAATATTTAAATATGCTGTAATAGATTTACACAGTTGTGTTCGATGATTATCTAAAATATCTTGTGTCATAATATAATCACGCATTCGTCGTTATCAAAAAGAATTCATATTTTTTGGAAAATGTCATTAAATAAAATTTGTTTAATATTTCCAGTATTCAAGCAATGTAAAGTTTGCTGAATAATCTTCTCAGTTGTTTGACAAATTGAACAAACGTCTGAAGCTGATATTAAATAAGGTCTCCTATTCTTAATAGCTGAGAGCAATGGCATACTAGTGCCTAGCAATTTTGATTTACAAAACAAACAATCTATTCTATTGTAAACTTTTTTACATACATAGCCTGCTATATACAACACGACATTTTCTACGTACGGAGATAAATTCCAAAATGCTTTAACATAATTGCGAGCAAAATCAACGTTTATGTCGTTTAAAGAAATGATATTAACAATAGAGCAGGTAAAATTTTTGCTCGATACATGTAAAATCTCCACATTATCGAAAAGACAGTTACTATTTTTTACCTCTTTTATTTCATGTCGCACTAATAATCGTTTATACGCGCTTTTGAATTGTAGTACATTCGGGTTGTTATTGAAACCTCTTCGAGATTGTATTGTACTGAAAAACGTTTCTACACAATCTTGCGATAACTTAAATGTCAAGAGGTAGGTTAATCCTAAACTTTTAAGTTTGTCAAAAAGAAGGAACATATTTCTTAATCCAATAATCATACCGAGAAATTCGGGTTTTCTCTGGCTTTTTAAAATAAAAGTTCCTTCCGCATCATATAACGTAATAATATAAAGATGAAAAGTAAAATCCTCGTGAAAGTAAATAAATAAGTGGAAAAGGCCAATACAGAGAAACCACAAGATAGTCGTGTGTTAATGCAGATATATTTCAAAAACCAAACGTTTCGATCCTTAGGTTTGGATCTTCATCAGTGGTAAGCTGGATACAGATTTAAAAAAATATAAATAGTAAAAAAAATATAAAAAAGAAAAAAAAATATTATAAAGTACAGGTATGAAAAATATATAAATAGTAACAAAGAACAAAAAGAAAGTTTAGCATATCTAACAACAAAATTCCATATAAAAGTGATAAAAAATTTTTCCATAAATATTACAAAAAGAAAAGCATGTCAAAACAAATTGCAAAACTCACCGCAGGAGAATAATAAAAGATTGTACATCAGTATGTCATTAGTGGTGGTCAGAACAACACAGGATCTAATTGATACCTAGATTATAAATGACAAAAAGAAGGATATGTAAAACGAGAATAAAATACACTATCAAAAAGAAAAAAGAAACAAAGAAACATAATTACAAGTCAAAAAGGAGTAAAATGAACTGAAAACCACCAAGAGTTTCAAAAGAAACAAGTAACCAAAAATTCATAACTAGTACTGTGATGTACAACCTTCGCACACAGCTGTTAATATACACGCGACAAAACCCCACTCTGTATAGAATCTGAGAGAACATCAATATGTTTGTCAAGACATCAAAGAAGACAAACAACGACTTATTTTGATTTATAAGAATCGAGAAAAGAGAAATAAGGCTTTAAACTATCAGTATCAGACATGCGGTCGATATTTTGGATCTAGAAAGTTTTTATAATAAAAGATTAATATCAGAGATGATCCATAACAAATTACACGAAAACGCTATCAATGTTATGTCTGACACTGATAATTTAAAGCCTTATTTCTCTTTTCTCGATTCTTATAAATTATTAATTAATAAAGATCCGCTAATCAGCGTGCATCTAGCGTAAGAACAGCCCAGTCTATCGCACAGTAGCGACGGAAATGGGAAGAGTTAATGGAATAACATGTGCATACATAGACAATATATAAGCTGCGTTCAAGCAGCGCGCTATCCGCGCTATTGTATTCCGTCGCTACGGCGCGATAGACTGGGCTGTTCTTACGCTGGATGCACGCTGATTAGCGAATCTTTATTAATTCATATCTCATTAATTATTGCGAATCTTCCAAAGTGAGAGATGGCGGCGACAGCCGTTCCGACAGGACGTGCGTAGTTACGCTTAAGTATATTTTTGGACTTTTTCGGTGTTTTTTGCATTGATTTATTTGCTTGGTAGTGTTTTTAACGAAAGTATAACTCCGTGTCTTGGTGTTGAGTACCCAAACCACGGTTTTAGACCTAGTTGTTTTATTTGTGAATGGTAGGGAGACTTGCGTTGTAAGTTTATCCTGCCGAGGGACAGTAAACACGTACACATCCGCGATCAAGTAGTATGTAGTAGTCACTAAAACCCAGTTTACAACAAAGACTTAGCCCACTTTAGTGTTGTTTATTCACGGTGTTTACGTACACCCAATCAAAGACTGGCTGATGCCTTAAACCGTTCAGGTGGCATGGTGCCATAAGTGCAAAGAAGAAGAAGAAGATCTTCCAAAGTGGTATAGGACTTTTCGTCTTAGAATAATCTCTTCTATCTGCCTACAAGCGGTGAGACGGCAATTACGGGACACTTTGTATATATATGTACACTTTTGTGTGAACAAAGTTACAATATACATTTTTATATTATAAAGACGTAATGATTCAATTTATTACATACACACACACCTATATGTAAATAGTTATACGCAAATAGTTAAACGCAATAGTTTTACGTTTTGAGACACAAATAGTCAAGAAAAGCATTAATATTATCGACACGACGCAGTTGTGGATCAGATGATTGATACAGTTAGTACAGCGCCCGTTGGCGCTACTTACTGCTAGGGAATCATAGACATATAAGAAATAGACTGCGCGTGTGAGAGGGGAAGTGGGTCCAACTACAGAGCGAGACAGATGCTTTCACTCGTGCCTCCGTCTCTGTCTTTCAGCATCTGGAGTGGCGGTTCCCCACTCGGGAGACAACTCAGATAGGCCTGGTTTATGCGGGCCTAAGATTTTAATATTTCTGTTTAGTAACAGAAGCATAACAGAATATAACAGAAGCATTGAAATCCTATAGTTGAACTGTACCAATTCCGGCATAAATTAACAGTTATTACCCGCATAAACAAGGCCAAAACAAGGCCTTATTTGCCCGCATAAACCAGGCCATAACGCTACATAACTACAAATGTAACGACTTTGGTTAGGAACCGGTTCTGTAACACTTCTGTTATTTTTTGTATTTTTTGTTACACTCAATTATTTTTTCAAATTTATACCAATGATTTTTAACAAATAATAACGGATTGAAATTAATCTATACTATAACTACTTATTGACTGTCAATCGCCCCTTTATCACTCGGTGCTTCTCTATCGCCCCACTACGCTATTTTTTATTTCTACTACTTTTCTTGTCCGCCAATCATCGCGTCACTAAACAAGGATATCCCGCGCCTACTCTTCGAATTCCTGACGCGCTGTGTACAGACGGCGTCATTAATTCGAAGAATAGGCGCGGAGATCGGAGGGCAAGCGGGGCGGTTGCTCGTAGCGCCAATGGGCGCCGTACTAACTAACTAGTAGCAATCGGGTGTCCACAACTGGACACCCGATTGCTACTAGTTAGTTAGTACGGCGCCCATTGGCGCTACGAGCAACCGCCCCGCTTGCCCTCCGATCCCCGCGCCTATTCTTCGAATTAATGACGCCGTCATACGCCGTACATACGCTCCATGTAAAAGCAGTTTTAAGCCCCTTGTACAATGCGAGAAAATAGTAATAGCGATAAGCAATAGACACAGAATTCCAACTCGTCGGAAATTTTATTGCTATTGTTAATTCCGTTTTCTGATCTGCATTGATACATGTGTATTTTTGTATGTTAGATTCTGCTGTTCCTGCCGTTATTTATAAATATAAACTCTTTAAAACTGGTTATTTTTATCGCTATCGCTATTCCTTCCATTGTATAAGAGGCTTTAGGGCCAAAGCACAGACTTTTGTATAATGCATAAAGGGTCGTCTACAATGGAAGTAGGCAGTATAGAGTAAAGGCCATCACACATAAAATTACTTAAGACCGTAAGACGTAGCCGTAAGAAAATTGACCAATCAGAAAGTATACTATATCGCCATCACTTTCGGACGTAAATTTCTTATTGGTCAATTTTCTTACGGTTACGTCTTACAGTCTTAAGTAATTTTATGTGTGATAGCTTTAAGGCCTGGAGGTCGATTCTGTATTTCGCAGTATAGTGAAAATTACAAAAGTGAGCGACTTTACTAAAATATCTTTACTAAAATATTGGTCACCAATTAGTAAATTTGCTCAGTTTTGTAATTTTCACTATATTGCATGGATACAGAATCGACTCTCTGTTCTACAATATAGTCGTAGCTGTAAGTTGTAAGATATACCAATCACAGACAAATCATAGAAGAATAATCGATTGTGTTTGGTCAGTTTTTTATGACTTACAGCTTACGACTATATTGTAGAACAGGCCTAAAGTCTGTTCTACATTAAGCGCAAGATGCAAACGCAGGCTGTGTTCCAAGTTACGCATATGCGCGCATTTATCTATATTATGCGCGACGTGTACTATAGATAAATGCGTAACTCGGAACGCAGCCGCAAGTAGATCTCGAATGGAATTGACTAATCGCATTGATCAAATGAGCCAATTGATCACTGTGATTGGTCAATTCCACAAGACCTGCTTCTTGCAAGAGCATCTTGCGCTTAATGTAGAATAGGCTTAAGAAGTAAGATTCTTTGAGTTATTTCATTTTTGTCTATACAAATAATTGGGTGTGTTTAGCCGAAGTTAGCGCTACGTAGCG
>NW_018020824.1:171747-180030 GCF_002006095.1 Pseudomyrmex gracilis | reverse complement strand
CTTTTTTAACACGTGTCTTTTATTGACTGACAGTAAAGGCCAAAGCACAGACTTTTGTATAACGCATAAGACATAAGAAAATCAACCAATCCAGCTTTTCGTTTTCATCTCTACTTCTTGTTCTAGAAAGCATTGATTGGTTGTTTCTCTTTTGTCTTATGCGTTATGCATTATGCAAAAGTCTGTCCTTTGGCCTTAAGGCAGTAGGTAGTTTGAAACATAGAGCTTATACTCATGAAGAGGTCTTGCCTATATGTTAACTATAGAGAGGGCCGCGCGAGGAGCAATAAAGAGATAGATATATTCTGTCTCAACTGTGGCTCCCCCACTCCGTGTTCTCTGTTATTCTCTTTTATAAGAAGTGTCCACAATTGAAACAGAAAAATATATCTCTCTTTGTCGATCCTCCTTGCGCTCCTAGGGCCTCTTCATGAGTATAAGCTCTATGGTTATTCGCGTTATTACTTCACCAAAAACTATACTCAGTTAAACGAGAGAATAGGACACCCATGGACGAAAATGCGTCCGTTCTGCGCATCTCTCCTACCAAAAAGCCCCCACTCCACAGTGTTATACCGCTTGTACAATCTTCACGCTTATATAATTGTTTTGATTTATATTTTGATTATTACTTTTAATTACTTGATTACACATTTATTACATTTAATCACATTAAAAAACTTGATAATACATTAAAATAAAAAATTATTTCATTCACTGAAATCTAAATTCGGGCCTGAACGTGCTGCATCTATGTTTACAGTACTGAGTAGCGGTGAGGCAATATTCTCAAGATACAATTTTACGTGCCGCTGGAACTAAGTGTTTGAGCGACAAAAAGAGTCACGTGATGACTTTGATTTGTTGCTCGTATTCCAGCGGCTACAATTTTGTAGTTAGAACCAGTTCAATTACGAAGCATTGTTGCTCAAACGCTGTGATGCACTGAACTGCATTCGGAAACACTACTCATGTGCGCTTTATCTTTATCGTTTATTGTAATAACTGTAAAACAAAGATAGATTGACGCTCATGTGCACACGAATGGTGTTTCCAAACACAGTCTTGACAGTGTATACCAAAGACACATAACTTTGCAGAACTCCCAAAAAACGTTTAAAAAAATTAACGATACAAAAACGATACAAAAATGAACTACTTTAATTCAAGAAAAATGAAGATAAAGAAGTAAACATATATCCAGCAAACAATTTGGTTGTCAGATGTCGCGATTTTGTCGCCAACCGCCACACCAAATCCATATCCATCTGTGTCCTCAGCAGGATATGGTTTTGGTGAGTTTTGGTGACTATGTTGCGTTTTTTGTGTCTGTGTGTCAACAGCTTTGGCAGCACACAAAGCATGTTTCCGTATTGTAGCGTTTCTGCACAGTTTCTGTTGCCAGGTCTGCGCAGTCAGAAATTGTTTGCTGGGATACATAAATACGCGTCATCAAAATACAAAAAACGCGAAATCTCTCAATTTTGTCGCTTCTAATCTTTTTCATGTACAAAAATTGACGTTGAATAGTCAGCGAAAAAAATCATCACGTGACTTTTTTTGTCACTCAAACGATCAGCGGAACGTGAAAATGCATCTTCATTTTGACCGCTTTTCTTCCCCTGTGCGCGAGTAGTGTCCTATTCTCTCATTGAACCGAGATAATAATTTACTCTCTACTCCTACAGCCTTACCTTCATTGTAGACTGACTCTAACGCATAAAACATAAGGAAATCAACCAATCAAAGCCTTCTAGAACAAGAAGTAGGGATAAAAATAAAAAGCTGGATTGGTTGATTTTCTTATGTCGTATGCGTTTTGCATTATGTAAAAGTCTGTACTTCGGTTCTTAGTGTAGAGACTTTTTCTTTTTTAGGCCTTGTTTATGCGGGCAATAACTGTTCACTTATGCTGGAATCGGTAAAGTTCAATTGTAAGATTTTTATACTTCTGTTTATACGCATTCGGCAATTTCGTATAAACAGAAGCATTGAAATCCTCTCATAATTCTGCTTATAATTCAATTATAAACGGTAGTACGAGTTTCCTATTTTTCAACTTTTACGGCATTGGTTTAAATTAACAGTTACGGCTATTATAAACCAATCCTTAGTGAAAAGCATTTGCAATCAATATCATCTAATTTTCATTTTGGTAATTCGTTACTTACATGAGACTAACTTTTTAACTTATTGTAAATCTTTGTTTACTTATAAGATATTACTATGTCTCTGTAAAATGTACTTTTTTGTTTGGCAGTTCATCCATACAGTGCTGCGATCTTTTGAGACAATTGATATAATAAGTTAGAAGTGTATGTACATACACACACACTTCTACATACACTTCTTGATAAAGAGACTTTTATTGTATGACTTGAGATTTAAACACACATGTATGTACGTCGGGTTAGTTTAAGTCATGTAAGTCATGTAAGCGAGTTTTTAGTGATATATATTTTTCTCAATAAAAAATAGTGTTTCGACGGTTTCGGTGTGCTTATGTCATATAAGCTTGTACTTTATAGGTTCTACAGTATATGTTTTATTTTTCAATAAAGGAAAAACAAGTATATCGTCAGATTTAGTCAAGTAAGTTTGCTCCCATATATGTGCCCAGTATTGTTTATGTTTTACTAAAACAAGCATTGGCACTTTTTTTTAACTAATAATAAAATGTTTAAATTTTACATCAAAATTATTAAATTAAATAAAACATCGAGTATTATGAGATTCAATGATCTTCGGTATATCATAGACAACATAAAGTGCTTTCCAGCTACGTACACAGGCGACACTGTGTTACACAGCATCGCCTGTGCACGTAGCTGGAAAGCACCCATAATTACTTTTTCGAGAAAAATTCTATATACCCAATAATGTATATAAGATTATTTGTATATACATGTACAAAATTTATCTATGTCTTGTATCTTTGTGCTTTTCACTCTTCTACATATAATGAAATGCAAATGTAAAAAAAGAGTCTTTTAAGAAAGAAATATAAACAGGTTTGAAATTCTTGTCAGGAAAAAAAGTAATATTCAGTAGAGCATGGATATTGAGGCGTGTGCACTTTTTATTGCCATTAAATCTTTTTTCTTCGTATCGTACTACTCTTTCCGTTGACTCGTTTATCTTCCAAATTATGATTTTTAAAATTATCTACTCGCATGCGGATCGCTCCAACGCGTTAAAATAAACGTAATCCATTGGTAGGTTTGTGTGTTTCTCTTTTTTAAACGCTACTCGTCGCGTGACAGTCCTCAAGTGTTGCTAGGCTGCTGGCCCTTAATGACGCCAGGCTCAAGGAACTATAATTTAAAGTATTCATGCCATGAGGATCCTCGCAATGCAGGTACAGTCGTGAGCTGACAGATTTATGGCAATCGGGACATAAGCGCTTCTTCTTTTTATCGCGTCTCTTCAAGATGTCGTACGCGCATCTGCAAATATTACGAGAAGAGATGAAGGAACAGAAAAAATATTCTTTGAAAAGCAAGTTAATGTTAAAAGTTTATTTACAAACGTATTTATGGTGTGATGACGATTTGTTTTAACTCGTTTTTCTTTATCTGTTTTTAAAGAATCTTGGAGATATTACATATAATATGTAATTATTTGTGACGTGTCAAAAGTGAGAAATATTTTATCTCGGGTGAAAAATTTAAATCGAAATAAATTCGACTTAATATAGAATTGTATGACCAAAATTTATGTATATATGATTTTTCGTGTCTACATCGTAATTCGATAATTGTGGCGGAAAACCTGCGAGATGTTTCTTGTAAAAAAAAAGAAAAGTACACTTTTTCACCCTACCGAGCGTGTAATATGTGTGAGCACGGTAGCGCTTCCAGAGAATCGGCTTCCAAACCGAAAGGTTCATTGCAGCTTCCGCATCGTAGCTCCAAATCCTCTTCCATCGCAATTGCTAGCCTTTCGTGATGTCCTTTTTGCTCCTCGTCACCTAAAGACCCGTAAATTCGCGACAATCTGGACCTAACTGTCCGGACCAAGAGCTGCAAGCAGTCGGATCTTCATAAATCAATAATATTCTCAAAATAAATTTTTTTCAAATTATATCTCGATCCACATACAAATACGAAACAAATCTCACTTCATGTAAGAAAATATTCGAGTTATACATGTGTGAGAAGAATAGTTTTTGTTTTTATAATTGTCGACAAATGTCTCATGTGCTTGTAAGCAAGTCATTACAATATAATAAGTTAATGAAGTATGAAGTACCATATTAATCTATGGTAAAGGGAGAACACACTTTAATCTCTATGTAGAGCTCTATTAAACTGCTCGGCTTTTGAAGTATTTTATACGTTAAAGTTTGTAGGTGCGCGTATGTAGCGTCAAAATAGAGAATCGGCTTCATTGATTTACGGACACAAATAGTGCAAGGACTCGGGTGCGCATGTGGTAATGTATGCATAGAATATTTGTATGATGCAGAGTTGTGTCAATAGCACTTTCGATATTCCATTGAAATTCGCAGTAGTGATATACAGTTATTAAATGAGTGAACAATGCATGTGCGCGCGACTTATTGTCTCAGACCAAGTCGAATCAGGTTTTTCTCTCAATATATATTACTTGATATATTTACGTATTGAAATAAATTAAACTGGTTTTTATAAATCGCATAGGAATGTAGTTGTTGGTCAATACAGTTTCTTCATCTCTAGAGATGAAGTTTTTATATACAATTAAAGAAATTCTGAATTCCTTTAAAATATAATTAATTTGATTAAAATTAATTATATTTCTGATTAAAATTAGACGTTTAACGTGTGCACATCAGAAAGCATTGTACTTTATGGTAATCTGATAAAAATCTAGCTATATAATGTTAGCTTTTTTCAGATTTTTAAATGTCTCCAAAATTAAAATTTATAAAACAGAAAATACAGTAGAGACTCCCATATTCAAACCCTCATTATCCAAATAATCCTAATATTCAAACATTCTGTTATCCGAACAACGTTTTGTATATATAGCGATGTTTATATTCAATATAGTTACATGTATATATAGTTACATGAATGTTCGGATATTAGAATTATTCGGATAATGAGGGTTCGGATATGGGAGTCTGTACTGTACATCATTTTTGTCAGACGAATCAAAAGGTTACGTGTTTCTACTTAAAATCCGCAAGAAATTTTTTCTTTCTCTTTAACACGTTCAACTTGTCCCAAATACTCAACGAGCGCAGAACTTCATTGCGCTCGCTTTGAGTTTCCGTTGGTCTCAGGCGACGACTAAAGAAAAGAGAGAAGAATAACTCTCGTTGTATCGTGAGGCAAAGAGGGAGGAAATTGATTTTACAGTCGCGCCTCCCGTTTCTTTTCCTCATCTCCATCTGCGTGTTTCTGTGAATTGGAACAAGCGAAATCCGCGATTTACATTGACAGTTTACCTTGGCGCCGACTGAACCCGCCACTTCCAGGAGCCTGGTATTGAACTCGAGGGGCCTGCAGTTGCATATCTTGTGCTGGAGCCTGAGAGCTTCCAGACATCTCGCCGCGCCGTCCATTGCCTCCATCTGGCACAACCGATCCCCAGTCGCGGCCGCCGAACCCATCGCGCTTTCGTACTGTCGAAATGCTTTCTGCAATATATCCATCTTTATCTCACCGGTGTTATCGTCCTGACGTAGAGTCGACGTGCGCGATGCATCAACTAAAGGCTAACTGTAATCGTAATTCGCGGGGACGCTAACTGAGAGACATATCGAAGGATCATCTATTCCGAAACGCTGAAAACTGAACGTTTTTGTTTTTGTTTTTTTTCAAAATTATTTCAGACAAAATTACTTACGTGTTACACACAAATATTGTTAAAACTTACAAATTCAATTCACGCATAATATTGTGTTGCTATATTTTATGTTCTTAAAATATCGATTTTTGAATATTTTACAATTGCAATGTGCACGATAAAAGAAAATCACTTATTACTTATATACGCGTATGTATATATTGTCTTTTGATATTCGATACGTTGTTTTAAAATAGACATTTTACCGAATTTTTATTATTCAGTTTTCAACAGCGCTCGAAAGGGTTTTTTTGTAGCAACGACAGGACAAAATAAAAGCTATATGCGTTGCGAGCGTGACGCAGCGTTAAAATCGCTTTTGTAACATATATATGTGACATGCAAAGAGATGCTTCAGTTATGGCGTTTTTTATCGTCGATGACAGCGTGTAACAATGTTAGAGCGAACAATAAGGCTGCGAATGGTTCCGATAGCATCTCTCATAGTGTTTGACGCAGATGCCGATAAAAAAATTTATCTACAGAAACGTTTTCGATGCTGTAGGTATGGAAATAGACGTATTGGCATTATTTTCCGTTATGTAACCGCATGCTTCTGATCGTTTACATACAAGAAAAAAATTACGATTTTGCTTTTGAACGTCGTTTTTTATGATATTTAGAATGTATTTAAACCAAGTGTTTTCATAATTGTGATACGGTTGATAACAACGAAAGATATGGTTATACGACACTTATTGTTCGAAGAATCATATAATAAAACGCTACACGAGGATACGAGCAAAGCCAAAAAAAAAAAAAAAAAAAAAATCGCAATAGAAACTAATGAGAGACACTTACGTTTATGTCGGACTTTTTTCTGTAAATGTCTCCCATGATGCGAATGCTTCGAGCGTAACTGGCTTGGTCGCCAGAGACCAGCGACAGCCGCGTTGCTTCCTATATACATGTACATAATATATAAAAACAACAATGTTGCACACAAATAAACTGCGTAATCAAGATTTGAACAAAATTTACTGTCTGATAAAAAAAGTGTATAATATAACATTCGTAAAAGGATTCGTGAAATCCATGATATTTTTGATTCGATGAAAGCGGCGCAATTTCTCGCGCAATTTTGTATCTTTAATTTTGTTGAATGAACACAAGTTTTCACTCGCGCGTACAATTCACAGCTGAAACTTTACCGAGCAATAATCATGAGCATCGCCTAGTTCGCCTTTTTTCCTGAGCGCCGTGGCCATTTGTAATAACGCTTCTCTGTGATGACGCGAATTTAAATCTCCCAGTTGTAAACTTCTCGAGAGATCGTACGCCCTTGCAGCGTATCTCGCGCTCTTGTCTGCGTCCTGTAACCTGCAGAAAAGTTCCGACAGACCAACGTACACCTGAAAAAGACGCGCTTGCTCAAATGTGTGTCCACAAAGCTTCAGTGATGTGCCAACCGTACAACACAATTGGATTAAAGAGCTTTTGCTTCCTAGCTGCAGTAATGTTTAATTGTGAGCAAGGAGTAAGAAATCGAGATGTTATAATTTTATATTTTCAGATAACTTGATAGTTTTTGCCACTCAAAAAAAAATTCGTTTTTCATACGTAAATCAATGCTTGAAAATGCTAGAGGACAGATCAGTCATTATTTAGAATAAAATATACGTATAAAAATACTATTCTGGTTGCAGACATATAATGCAAAAACACAAAATTTACACGATTTCTCACTCCTGGATTCATATTTCAGCATATAAAGGGCGCAGCGTGGAAATATGATGCATATTATACGCGACAATGATTCTCCGACAGTTAAGTGAAGATCGGATATGAAGAAAAACAGAGGGGTTAAACCCTCAACGGACGGCGTGTTTTTCGACGCCTTAATTCTCCGGTCATGGGTCGTTTTCGTCTTGGGCTTTTTAAAAATATTAAATATTTTTAAAAAATCTGAAACAATTTGTATATACTCTTTAAACTGTCTATTTTAAGAAACCATCATTAAATTTAGTGAAAAAAGTTTTAATTCACAATTTTTAGTAAATATGACAACAAATCCAAAAAAAAATGTAACGTAATTTCGCTCAAGACGAAAACGACCCATGTCCGTACGTTAAGAGTTAAGTGTACATATGGCAGTGTTCTGTGTGTGTGTGTGTGTGTGTGTGTGTGAGAGAGAGAGAGAGAGAGAGAGAGAGAGAGAGAGAGAGTGAGAGAGAGAGAAAGAGAGAGTGAGAGAAAGAGAGAGTGAGAAAGAGAGAGAGTGAGAGAGAGAGAGTGAGAGAGAGAGAGTGAGAGAGTGAGAGAGTGAGAGAGAGAGTGAGAGAGAGAGAGAAAGAGAGAGAGAGAGTGAGAGAGAGAGAGAGTAAGAGAAAGAGAGTGAGAGAGTGAGAGAGAGAGAGAAAGAGAGAGAGAGAGTGAGAGAGTGAGAGAGAGAGTGAGAGAGAGAGAGAAAGAGAGAGAGAGAGAGTGAGAGAGAGAGAGAGTGAGAGA